>NC_052509.1:6681315-6853119 GCF_014356525.2 Nilaparvata lugens
ACCACTTACATTCCCATCATATCGTTTTTTTATTTTATTTTCAATCACCTATTGAATTTGTTTTTCATGTGTGAGAATATTGATACCTACTGTTTGGCTCGCATCATGGAAAATATTGAAACCCTACCTTATAGAAATAGACACGGCCAGACATCTGTGTAATGCATGCAATGAATAATCCACTAGTCAGCTGATTGATTATGAATAATTCTGTAGTCTGATTGATCCTATCTTCAAAAGGGGTATTCACAATGTTGGAGATAGCTGGCTAAGTCGAGCTATTCGCTATCTCCAGCTATTTGCTAAGTCTGTGTTAACTCAATGCTATAGTGGTACGTTACAAAAAAATTAACAGACGAGATAGCAGATAGCGCAGGTTTGAGTCCGCTAATTCTAGCTATCTCTTTTAAAGCGGCAGCCATATGTTTATGATCTTACTTTTTCAAACTAACTTTGAGTTACACAAATTATCCGCTTGGATCGCTACTGCAGTTAGCTAATAGCAGATGGTTTTTTAGATGGGGCGTTCACAATCCAGAGTTATCAAATAGCACTTTAGCTACCTAAAAGAACCAAAAAAAATTGTGAATACCCCCAGTGTAGATGATATAATTCGAATTTAGAATTCGATGAGATTTGGCAGGAATATTCCTTTTTCAACTGCGCGTCGATGTATATACAAGGCTTTTTGAAATTTTGCATTTTAAGGATAATAATGAAAAGAAAAAGAATTCCTCCATACTCTGATATCACACTATATATTATATAATTGGGATTGTCATGTAAAACAATATATATTATATTGTGTGATATCAGAGTATGGAGGAATTCCTTTTCTTTTCATATTATCCTTAAAATGCAAAATTTCAAAAAGCCTTGTATATACATCGACGCGCAGTTGAAAAAGGAAAATTCCTGCCAAATCCCATCGAATTCTATCAACGCGTTCGGCCGTAATCGCGTTACATACAGACAGACAAAATAAAATCCAAGTTAAAACATAGACCTCACTACGTTCGGTCAATTACTGCAATTTTTGTCACGAATATTCTCTTCTCCTCAATTCTCCGTGACATCAAGCCTTTAAAAGAGGTGACAAAAGCTTGAAAAAGCCGACTTCTGACCTATCTCTGGGTGCGGACAGTGAGAGCATTTCAAAGAACAAAGACTCTTAACTGAACGGCGATGATGAGATGTCATTAGGATGTTCAGGCAACTGGAAATTCTGAGCTTTTTCCTCGAGAAGAATTCACCCATGTACCCCATTTACAGCCCACGTTTGACAGTGAATGCACTTTCCCGAACTTTTACCTCAATTTCCACCCAAAAATTCCAATGGATGCACTTTACTTCGCTTCTAACTGCATTGAAACATTTCTTCTCCACTGCGTTGCATCAATTACAATGCGTTAATTATTATTACTCTTGAATGAAAAAGACTAAGAAATTTGTCAAAAACCACAGATTTATTGATACTTAGAAAGACTGGTTTCGGTTATCACATCATTGTCAATCTCTGATAAACTAAAACTAAATACAAGAGCAACAGAATTAATACTAGTAGGCGAGTACTGCTATTGGTCAAGGGCATGAACACCTGCCATTGGCCCAGCTAGACAGTCTCCTCCCACTCAACGGTGTGACAAAATAAGCAACAGAATAGACATGATAACAAAATTTACTTTCAGTACAAGATGAGAACCAAGAAAACAACTGTGAAAGATGATAAAATAAATATGTGAATGGAAAAACTATTGACTACTGTATGCTTACAATTTTATGATAAAACTAAAATCGTAGTTTTGCATTGGTTGAATTAATCTGGTCATTTAAACTATACTGGGAATTTTCCTTAATTACTCTTTCTATTTCTAAAGCCTCTAGAATATTCAAAGATCTGCCTTTGTTATTAACATGCAGAAACTCAACATTCTCCTTAATTGTGAACTTGTGATTATTTGTTATCAAATGTTCTGCAAAGTTATTAAGAGTATTATGAATAAATGAATAAATGAATTTATTTCCTCCTCAAATTACAAATTACAAAAGTAGAAATTAAATAGTATCTTGGAAATTATACTGATCACGTATCCAGTTGTGTGATCAGATAATCAAAGTATAATTAACAAGGTAAAAACATTATCAACTTAAACTCTTATCTGCGTACATTATCAACGTATTATTACTCTTATCTGCTAAGAGTATTATTACTCTATTGAGAGACCTTGTGCTAACGTTTAGAAACTGCTTGACAATTATTGTACCATCATCAAATAGGGATGAAAACCGTTCTCTATCAAATAAAGTGACGTTGAGCTAAACGTAAGAAGCCCGCCAGACGAAATCTATCAAGTCAAAATTCTAAGAACAAATCTGTAATAATGTCAGAAATCTGTGATAATGAATCGAGGTGAATAATCTCCCCAACGATTAGAAAAATTAAAATATTGTTACAATTATGTAGGTTATCTCACATTTATAAGATGAATAGCATGACATAACAAAGAGTCTCATAATTCCATAAAATTTCATGAATTCCATAGAAGCCCAAGTTTTTTGATCTTCTTAACATTCAACATTAACCAATTAGACTATTAAATGAAATATAAACGTGGTATCGTATTCATGCCCCTAGACTCAGCAATCACTCTGATTGGCCAATGAGTCTCATAATTCCATAAAATTTCATGAATTCCATAGAAACCCAAGCTTACTGAGCAACTTGACATTCAACATCAACCAATTATAGAATAGAATATAAACGTGGTATCGTATCCATGCCCCTAGACTCAGCAAGCACTCTGATTGGCCAATGAGTTGGGAAGCCGCCATCTTACGATTTCAACCAATCATATGCCAGTAGCTAGTAGCTTGAACCAAGTCCGCCTATTGGCCAGAAAGAGAGCGTGAACTTGAAGATTGATTGGTTGTATGTACTGGTTGATATTATTTGAGTAATTTTATCAAATCCACATTTTGTAAAAGGTCAAGGTTTTAATAATATTATTATTAAACAAAAAACCAAATTAAATGCTGTAAATCACCCCGAAGACTTCTGCTACTGCAAATATCGACAACAGGGTGAACAGGTAGATCGAAATACGATGAGCGCTACTATTCGAAATCTATATATTATTATATAGATTAAATAGAAATCGAACCTCAAATTTTGAATTTTCATTCAATAACTTTTTTATGTGTGCACCAAATTTGATGACTTTTTTCAGTTGTGTTCGTTATGTTCAGGACCAGTTTTATGGCTTATCAAATTTATAATCCAACGTCAGGACTCTTTCCTACGGTCCTTCAAAGTTTACATGTAATCCTTATGCGAGAAGATTTGTGAGCTGGTCACACACACAAATAAAAAAATCAGCTTTTATAATCATTGCGTCATCCAACAGCCGTCGGTAGATAGTAGACAAGAGTGTGTGCCGCTCCATAACCGCCCATGTATTTTATTCTAAACGCCCCGACTAAAAACAAAATGACTGTTCTGTGTGTAACCATCCAGCAGTGCGGCCTCAGGTAGAAGACGTACATGCTCTAAAGACATTGCTTTGTTTCGAATAATTTTGCTGTCTTCGGTGTTCAGAATTTCAGTAAATTATTTATTTTTCAGTTGGAAAATTATCTATATAAATAAAATTCCGCATCGCGCCTTCTCAGGTGTGTATCCAGCTAAAGTTTGTCATGTGATGTATTAAACTATATTTGGGGGTACGAAGTTCGCCGGGCCAGCTAGTTTAATAATAATTTTTCGTTCTTGATTCATAAGTATTTGAATAAATGTATTATCTCAGTAGTTTTAATTGGTAAAGATTCTCTCATCAATTTAACAGGAGTTGATGGCAAATGACGTATTTTAAAGCATACTTGGAAATGGATCACTGCTACAGAAACTAAACTACAGAGAAATTAAAAGTTTTAAATTGAAAAATATTAAGTTCACATTCAGAGTGATGTGTATGGGGCTCGGTGACTTATAAAAAGGTTAAAAATGAAAATAATGTTTGAGGATTGGACTACAAGATCAATCGAGCTATTTATGCGTTCTCGGTTTAATCTTCTCTTGATGAAAAATCTCGAGACAAATTATGGTATTATTATTATTATTATTATTATTATTATTATTATTATTATTATTTATGGTATAGAATATCCAGTGACAAGTAGTTTTTTAAGAAGTGGATGAGGTGAAAAGGAAAGCTTAAATGGAGAATACAGGTTGTATAAGTTGGGACTTACTATTGTACTTATTATACATATTATTGTCTAAGTTGGGACTTCTTTTGATGAAAAATCCTAAGACAAATTATACTAGTGAATCTCAAGAGACAAATAGTTTGTTAAGAAGAGAATGAAACGCACTAGTGAATGAGGGTGAAAAGGAAAGCTTAAATGGTGAATACAGGAGACCTAGACTGAATGATAAGAGTGGTACGGAAACACTGAAGCAGTTTCAGATGGAAATGTACTGGAAGAAAGGAGTAGAGAATAAAATGTTAATACATAATGTATGAGGGGATAGAAAAGGAGGATAAAAACAAAGACAACGTATTTCTGTTGGAACGTTCTTGTCACTACTGAAGTTTATTTTGGAAGTTGATGTTATTGTGAGACAAGTAGTAGTTTAAGATAGTTCTAGTTTCTATTAAGTTTAAGGAAGTCTATATTTACTGTAGAGACAACAATGATCGTAGAGTGACAACTAACCGGCTAAATTTCAGGCAAAATTTCAAATTTCGGGAATGTGAAACTGCCCACACTTAGTCTCACTGCCGGCGCACAAGTTTTCTTTGCCGGTAGTGCCATTTTGTAAGTTAGAATATTTATTTTATCAATCTGTATTATTTTATGGCAAATAAATGAATTTGAATGTAAATTTGAACTTTTGATACAAAAGAGCCTCGTTCTTTCACTCCGACGATTTGTCTTAGGCTAGGCTTAAGGTGCGTACAGATATACGCGCCGCGAACATGAGCAATTCACTTTTAATCAGCTGACTATATCTGTATTTTGACAGAAACGGTAAGATACAGATATAAGAAGCTTGGCATCAGCTGATTAAAAGTGAATTGCTCATGTTCGCGGCGCGTATATCTGTAAGCACCTTTAGACCAAACAAGCAAATGCTTGTTATTAACAAATATTAATAGAAATCTGGATAAATCTGTTTAGATGCTCTAAAACCATGAGAACTAACATTGGATACAAACACTTTTGGAGACATAATTTATAACATTTTCATGTGTCGGGTTGTTTCTATATGTTTTATGCTTCAGAGCTCGTGCTCTAACTCTATGCTCGTTTAGTCTATTCCCAGCATAAGACAAATCTCGAGAATGGGGGAAGATTTTTATTATTGATTTATTCGTGATAGAGAGGTTCACTCTATCGAATCCATTTTATGGTGTTATTCATTTCAAAGGGGTTCATTTAAGCTCTATAGCACACATTTTCTCTCTATGAAACAAAGAATTCTATTTCATTGAAGCAATCGTTTTCTATAATATTTTGTCTGGTTGATGATATTTGGGGTGTGTAGGAAGAGGTTTGCTCTATCGAATTAATTTAACGGTGTTATTCATTTTATAGGGGTTCATTTAAGCTCTACAGCACACATTTTTTCTCTATGAAACAAAGAATTTAATTTCATTGAAGCAATCATTTTCTATAATATTTGGTTAATGGTGATATTTAGGGTGAGTAGGAAGAGGTTTGCTCTATCGAGTTAATTCAACGCTGTTATTCATTTTATAGGGGTTCATCATAGCTTTAGCACACATTTCATCTCTATGAAACAAAGAATTCTATTCCATTGGAACAATAATTTTCTATATCATTTGGTCAAATTGGTGATATTTAGGGTGAGTGGGAAGAGGTTTGCTCTATCGAATTAATTTAACGGTGCTATTCATTTTAAAAGGGTTCATCATAGCTTTAGCACACATTTTCTCTCCATGAAACAAAGATTTCATTTCATTGAAACAATTATTTTCTATAATATTTTTTTTCCAGTTGGTGATCTTCAGGGTGAGCCGTGGACCATTTGTGGAGGAGTTCTACCAATGTGTGACCTATGGTTTCTACACGGAACCATGGCAAGAGCAACTGTACACCGGATTCAGTTTCGTCTGCATGTTCATGCTGCCGCTTCTGATCCTCGTCTCCACCTATGTGTCAACAATCATTACGCTCTCTAGTGAGTAGAAAAGTGAATAAAAACTAGTTCTTTCAACAAAACAAACTTGATCATTATACCTGGTGATTCAAAAAGTACTTTACAACTTTGAAAATTCATTTAAATCATATTAAACAAGGTGCAGAGCTGGTTTTGGTGTTGTTTTGAAGAAAAAACACTTCAAGTTTGTTTGCCTTAAACTAGAGATATTCTATGTGACTTCCGTTGGTTATCCTGCAGACATCCCATCGATAGTCGATTTCTTCCCAGTCTCTTACAAGCATTTCAGGTGTAACTTGCTCAACAGCAGCGCAAATCCTTGCTCTAAGTTCAGGTAGAGTGGCTGGCAAAGGAGGTACATACACCATATCTTTTATGAAACCCCAGAAGAAAATCCAGCAATGTTAGTCTGGGAAACGAGGGGGCCCATGCAATTGGCGCATTACGGCCAATCCACTGATTTGGAAAGCGGTCATTAAGAAATTCCCGGGCGTCAGTTAGAGTGTGGTGGTGCGTCATCTTGAATAAAGAAAACATTTCGTTCTCGGCCATCCTCATCGATCTGTGGTATCAAAAATTTTTGCAACATATCAAGGTACACAATGCCGATTTTCAAACCAGAACACTCAGATAGCACGCTCGGGTCCAGTGAAGGCAGCCATCTTGATGTAACTGACGCTAGCGGTGTGCGGCGTGACCAGGCACTAGCGGATTACGCGAGTCAAAGCTTGGAGTGTTTTCCTTAAACAAACACCAAAACCAGCAAAGATTTATATGAATTTTCATAGTTCTAAAGTCCTTTTTAAATCACCCGATAGAAATACTATTTATAGTAAACTTACTTGTATCTGAGTTATCACCATTGACAATAAATAGATTATCTAGTCGTCGTAGGAAATCAATTTGAAATCTAAATTTTAACTAAAATTCAGTTATATTTCCGTTAATGATTCTAACACCATGGACAATGATAAAATAGAAACGCTTTCTAGTGAGAAAGGAACAAATCTGAATCGAAGGGTGGCAACTAATGACGGGACAATGTTGTTGAGCATTTGTGTACACAAATTCTCGTCATGCATGTTGTGCATCAGGAAAGAATTCGAACAAAATACAGCTGTTTACAGCAGCTTCTAACATGATAAAAAACAATCAATACCGTGCATAAACCTCTATAAAATTACAAATTGAAATGAATGAATGAATTTTATTTGCCAAAAACAAAATACAAAAAAGCTTTACAAAAAATAAATATAAGTATATGCTACTGCACTTAAACCAAGATACATACGTTTATTTAATTGGATATAATAACGGAATGATATCCTTTATATTATAAATAATAGTTATAAAATGAAGATTCAATTTATGTTCACATGCAAAGTACAGTAGGTGAGGCAAAAACACCGGCAAAAGGAAGATTCCTTGTGCGCCAGTGTGAGTTCGTAAATCAGCTTAATCAGGGATGTAATATATAAACTTGAATTAGCGTATGAAGTATTCGAAAATATAATTTATAATATGAAGTTGATATTGTATAAAAGTCAACGATTGGAAATAATTCAAGTTCAGCCATGCCTCTATGGCTCTTTTTCTGTGTTTATTATTTCGGAAATTATCAAGTGGAAATTCACTTTCTAGTATATTTATGAATTTACTGCTAATGTAGTAGAGTTGCCTTCTAAGAAGAGCTGAGTTGGTGTTATATATTTCATATTTTCTTATTGTATTAGGTCTAAGATTATAATTTATGTCATCGGCTAGAGGGAAATTATGCTCGTATTTAAAACTGTAATTTGTTATGCAACTGAGATATAACTGTCGTATAGTTTTAAAATCAAATTCACTGAACAAAATCTTGCTATCATAAGTTCTAGGTTTCTTTAAAATTGTCTTTATGATGAATTTTTGTATTAGAAAAAGGTTTTTAATATGGGTATCGAAAGTCCCACCCCAAACTATTAAACCATATCGCATTAGGGATTCTACTAGAGCCGTATTTACCTGTTTGCATTCTGAGAAAGATAGCACATTTTTCAATTTATAAAATTTTTAAAATGATACAAAAATAATTCAAATTCAAATAGAGCAGCCAAAATAAGATAAACAAATAACACTAAAATCTGGCCTCAAAAACATTGGTTTGAAGCCTTTCACTGATGACACAACATGTATGATGAGAATGTGTGTACAAACATGCTCAACACACTTGTACTGTCATCAGTGACCACCCCAATCACTACAGATCTGAATAATTCCCAATCGAGAACAGATTTGAATAGTTTCAGTCTCAAAATTCCAAGGGAACCATTGTGGAACAGCAATGATAGAATATCAGCAAGGTCGCCACTTATTATAATAAAACTCTTTCAGAAGCCG
This sequence comes from Nilaparvata lugens, assembly GCF_014356525.2. Taxonomy (NCBI): domain Eukaryota; kingdom Metazoa; phylum Arthropoda; class Insecta; order Hemiptera; family Delphacidae; genus Nilaparvata; species Nilaparvata lugens. The sequence goes on from NC_052509.1 coordinate 6,689,879, forward strand.
CTTTTCTCTCCAACAAGCCTCTCAGACTCACAGCTCTCAGCTGCATAAAAGCATTTCCACATTTTCATCTCAGTCACTGACTCCCCTTCCACACCGACTAACGCAGATTTCAAGAGAGGACCAGCCACTTCAAAAATATATTCAAACTCCGCAGAAATAAAACATGTTCCTGGGGCTCCTGCTCCGGAAAAACATGTTTCCGTATCACCCTACTCGAAAATAGTCGAGAAACATGTTTCCAAATCACATGCTGGATTGAAGGTTTGAAGGTTTGATGCGAAATTGTATCCAGGCAAAAAAATTCATGCATCGGAAAACATTACAATCGGTCTTGTTAGAAAAGGAGGATGATGGGGGTGGGGGTATATTTAGGAAAATGGGATAAAACGGAAAATCCCTCCTACGTTACATCTTTCTCAAGGAAAAGGAATAGTAGGAAGAGAAAGGGAGGGGAGGAATTCTAAGAGGATTGTTTGGGGTTGGAGAGAAGAAAAATTATGCCAGACTAGAATAGGAAGGTGCCTCCACCACTTTTCGCAGAAAAAGAGATTTCTAAGAAACAGAAGATACTGTTAATTTTGTTCTTGGAATACTAACTATTGAAAGCAGAAGTTAGATGTCATCAGTTTATTAAAATTTTGAAAATCAGTTCCTTAAAACAATGTCCCGTTTCTCTCAGAAACATTTTGAAATAGAGTTACATTTTATGCAATCCTCAATTGCTTTCACAGAATTGAGCACCATTACAAATAAAACCCTGAATGTTTCTACAGAATCCATTTAGAGAAAATGAAAAAATCATTACATGAAACCCTGATTGTTTCTACAGAATCTATTTAGAGAAACTAAAAAAATCTATGGCATTTCATGAAACCCTGATAGTTTCTACAGAATCTATTTAAAGAAAATGAAAAAATATATGATGTTACATGAAACCCTGATTGTTTCTACAGAATCTATTAAGACAAAATGAAAAAAAATCTATGACATTACATAAAACCTTGATTGTTTCTACAGAATCTATTCAGAGAAACAGAAAAAATTATGAATACTCATGGATTGAAAGATTCAAAATTTTATACAGTTACGTTACACATGGACCTTTTTCATTTGTTGCTAGCCAGTACAAAAAGTAATAAACATGTGCAAAAATTCGAAAAAAAATAATGAGAGGAAAACCTGTACTCGAGTGATAGCATACTAAGAATCAATTTGGGTTTCTGAGAATTGTTGCACAGATAAAATAAGTCCTATATTTGAATAAATAAGTCCTATAAAAAATAAATAAGTCCTGATTGTTGCTTTCATCAACATGCAATCGAGCCTCTAATTGGTTTGCGATCCATTTTAGATTCAGTTGACATGCTTGTTATTACTCTGGCCTCTGATTCACTCATAGATTACAATGATTCTTTCATTCATTATTTCTTTGATCGACATTTCATTTTCGATGATAACTAATGGAAATTCTGGTTTTCTGATTCCCAGAATAGCAAAATGGTATTTTTGTATATATTTTCATTCTACTCTCATTTTTCTCCCATCTTCACTTTTGTGTTACCATATTCAATATTGATTTCATCCACATCCTTCCATACTTCTCGTTTCTCCCATACTTATGCCTTTTTCCATACTTCTTCCTTCTCCCATACTTCTTCCTTCTTCCATACTTCTTCCTTCTACCATTCTTTTTCCTTCTCTCATACTTTTTTCTTCCCCCATACTTCTTCCTTCTCACTCACCTCTTCCTTATCCCATACTTTCCCTTCTCACTCACCTCTTTTTTCTCCCATACTTCTTTCTTCTTCCATACTTCTTCCTTCTTCCATACTTCTCTCTTCTTCTCCCATACTTCTTCCTTCTCACTCAATTCTTTCTTCTACCATACTTCTTCCTCCTACCATACTTTTTCCTTCTCTCATACTTTTTTCTTCCCCCATACTTCTTCCTTCTCACTCACCTCTTCCTTCTCCCATACTTCTTCCTTCTTCCATCCTTTTTCCTTATCACTCACTTCTTCCTTCTCCCATACTACTTCCTTCTCCCATACTTCTTCCTCCTACCATACTTCTTTCTTCTCCCATACTTCTTCCTTCTCGCATACTTCTTCCTTATCACTCAATTCTTCCTTCTTCCATACTTTTTCCTTATCACTCACTTCTTCCTTCTCCCATACTACTTCCTTCTCCCATACTTCTTCCTCCTACCATACTTCTTTCCCCTACCATACTCCTTCCTTCTCCCATACTTGTTTCTTCTCCCATACTTCTTCCTTCTTCCATCCTTCTCCCTTATTTCATACCTATTTACTCCCCCATACTTCTCCCTTATCACTCACTTCTTCCTTCTTCAATAATTTTTTCTTCTTCCATACTTCTTCCTTCTCCCATACTTCTTCCTTCTTCCATACTTCTTCCTTCTAACTCACTCTTCCTCCTCCCATACTTCTTCCTTCTCCCATACTTCTTCCTTCTCCCATACTTCTTCCTTCTAACTCACTCTTCCTCCTCCCATACTTCTTCCTTCTCCCATACTTCTTTTTTCTCTCTCTTGTGTTCCCTTTCACCTACACTTATTCACTTATAGACCCTTCTTCCCTATACTTATTTTCTCCTGAGAGCAAATTTCCTTTCATCATTATAATGTTTATTCCTTTTCAATTTACAATTATCTCATTTCTGTTACAGAGTCTGATAAAATGGAGGTGACGGGTAAATCGGACCCTACAAGACACAGACTGATTCACAGGGCGAAAATGAAGAGTTTTCGGATCTCCGTGGTGATTGTGACCACTTTCATAGTCTGGTGGACGCCATACTACAGTATGATGATCATTTTCGTGTTCCTCAATCCTGATAAACATGTGAGTAACGTTATTCCTGTATTTTCGAAAATAAATCCCATAGATTGACTGATTATTTTATTTGAGATTATATTTTTAACGATGAGATTATTGAACAACCGTGTCCAATCAATCTACCTCCTTTCATTGCTGAATATATATGTGTCTTCAGTTTCACGGCGTTCCGGCTTCAGATTTCTTCCTCCCCAAATGCAGCTCCAATAGTCACTTCAATTCTCCAATCAACCGCATGATGAATCTTTATAATTACCATAGTTTTCACCTAGACCTTTTTCATATGAATCCCAGTCAGTTCAAGAAGGCATGTAAGCGGCTCCACCCAATGTGACACCTATTTTTCCCACGCTAGACCTCATCAACTTACATAGAGTACCATATTTAGTAGATGACTTCCTTTCATTCTTAGCTCTGTTATCATTTATCTCATTATTGGAATGTTATTTGTATTTTCTTGATTCCCCTCTCATTATTTTCTCATATTGTAAATGGTTTCTAGTACAGTATAATAATAGTATAGTATCTAGTATTTAGTATATTAAGTTTTCAGTATATTTAGATTCTCATCACATTTTTTTCTCTTCACAAATATGAAATAGTTTTTTCCTTATGTCTTTCTCTCGATTTTTAAGTTTTTTTGTAAAGTGCTTATTGTAATTTTTTGATTGGGGAGCAATTTTTGGGTTTTCCCGTATGCTCCCATATTGCTGTAAATAAATAAATAGATAAATAAAATAAATAAATAAATAAAACTTCAAGTAACAAAGATCTGATTCGTTTTAATTTTGTATTCCATCAATAAAATTACAATTATTTCTCGAAATCATCTTCTCTACTCCTAGAAAGTTTTTGGATCAGTATTACTATTAATTATTTGAAAAATTCATTTATGAAATCCATTAATCTATTCAACGAAGATCTGTTGATATTGATAGAAGATCTCAAGTCAGAGTATGCTATTTAGGATTCATCACTGTGATGAATTGAAATAAGCTAACTTTATGAAATGTTTAGGAAATCTTAACCTCTAGAGAAAATATAAACTTGAATTAAGTAAACATAAATATTCATGACAAATTTTAGAAGTGATTTGGATATTTATTCTGATGACAAATCGATTTAAGGCAGACATCATGCTTTAAACTTTACACTCTTGATAATTTATTCCACAAAGCTGATTAGAGATGAGAAAAATGTTTCTTTGTGTTGTTAGACATGTAAGCTTTGACAGCAAGGAGAATGTATTATGCTTATAACCGGTTATTGACAGATCTTCCAAGTGCAAAATATTTACATGTAACTTGATTATTTCAGGAATGATTCAATATTTTTTGAAACTTTCGATTGATAGAATTTGATTTTGCATATATTTATATGTAACTTGATTATTACAGGAGTGATTCAATATTTTTTGAAGCTTTAGTACTGATAGAATTCGATTTTGCATTGAATTGCAGTTGAGCGAGGAACTACAGAAGGCCATCTTCTTCTTTGGCATGTCCAACAGCCTAGTCAATCCCATTATTTATGGCGCCTTTCACCTTTGGAGGCCGGGAAAGAAGAAGAAAAAAGGAAGCCAAAGGTTGGTTTAAAACTGAATTCATGAAAAAAATATCTGAGAGCAATATTTTGCTTTTATCTACTTTTATTCTATACTAGCCGTCAGGCTCACTTCGCTCGCCATATCCGTCTAGCCAGGGGGCTCCGCCCCCTGGACCCCCGACTGGATCGTCCAAGAATGAGATCATCAGGCTCGCTTCGCTCGCCTGCATTTTTCATTTGAGCATTTTTATCATATGTTAGGACGATCCAGACTAAACGTCTGGCTAAACGGATATGGCAAGCGAAGCGAGCCGGACGGCTAGTAATATAATATTCCCAGGGATAGCTATGATTGAAGTAGCAGTGCCCAATCAATTTTTCCGCGATAAATGTATCTCAATCTTCAACTTGGTGCCAACCTAACAAAGTCAACTCAACTCAATGCCAACCTGACAAAATTATCAATTTAGTTACCAGTTAACAACTGTTTCGAAGAGGTACTCTCTCTAGATTATAGTTCTATATTAACATATGGTAGGACATTTTTCAATTATAATTAAGAGAATAAGAAGAATATACATGCTAAAAGACAAACTTTAAACCCTTAAAAACCACCCTTAGAGTTAAAATATTGCCAAAAGATTTCTTAGTGCGCCTCTAAATGGCCAACTGAACATACCTACCAAATTTGAACGTTTTTGGTCCGGTAGATTTTTAGTTCTGCGAGTGAGTGAGTGAGTCAGTCAGTCAGTGAGTGAGTGCCATTTCGCTTTTATATATAATTATAGATTGCTCCTTTTTGCCATTTTTCTTTCAGCTTCTGATCTCAATACTAGACATAAATGTACTCCTATCTCAAAATGAATCATTGTTGTATAAAGTTGGTATAAAAGACCACAGAAATTGACTAGTTAGAAGCTTATGCTGCAATTATAAATAAATAAATAAGCTTTATTTGTCATAAGGGTCATGCCCCATACAAAGAGTTGCACACTAACAATACATAAATTACAATTATTACAACATCAACACAATTGATTAACTTCTCTTCGAATTCTGCACAACACTATTGAAATGAAATAGTTTGATGTAGACTTCTTAAAAATAACAAGAACACTGATGCTATTAAAATATCATTGATTGTATATGGGGGAGTAATTTTACATGTCACTGGGACATAAAAAGCTGTACTAGTAATAAACAATACACGATCTTTCAGATATTGAATATTGACTAGACATTACAACAACAAAAGATAAAACAATAACCTGCTCCTCAAAAGCACAAACAACTTTTACTACAACTTTATAAACAACCTGTAAAACAACCCTTCAGTTCCAACAATATTTGTGATCATTAATGAACAATTACAATGATGTTGAAAAAAAATAAATAAAAGATCATCCCGTAGTCTCTAAGATGTAATTTCGCACGTTAATCGCATTAGTAATATATTTGTAAATACCTTTTATTTTATCTGGTGTTACATTTGAAAGGAGAACTAGAGCTTTATCTTCAAAATTAACTATGTTTGCTACATATTTATTCAAAAACTGTTGTCTTATTTCTACATAAATTGGGCAGCGTACAAGAACATGCAGCTTATGCTGGAATTGAGAAAGAAGCTTTTACTGATAATTGGAAAACCCAATATGAAACAGAGAAACCTACATGAAACTTCAATCATCCATCTCTCATCACCATTTGTTACAGTACCAATGCACAAGCCAAGATATCATGAGGGCATCACCCTCAGCAAAACATTTACAAAAAAACGGCACAGAACAAAAATTCATTGGAAATGAAGGTGCTCCTTGATGATTGGAATCATTGCTAAGCTCCAAAATATTTACGAAACATGAATTCCTATTCCAATATGATTGATTGATTGAGTACTTTATTTATGTAGATTACAATATATACTGGCTTATACACTTATATACAATAGCTTACAATACAGCAAAATTATAGATGCATTTACATAATATAGACTAAGAAAATAATTATTGAACTGTATATGATATGAAAAAGCAATTTGTAATATAATAACTATAGATAATAATCATATTGTTATGCATCTACATAAATTGGCGGTGCTTTGGACATATCAATGTCTATTCTTCGGAAAGAATATTAAAAATATCCTCCCCACTAACTCTCTACCAAAGAGACAGAGAGAGGGAGAGAGAGAGTGAGTGAGAGAGAAAGAGTGAGTGATAGGGATGGAAGAGAGAGAAAGGGTGAGAGAGACATTAGATTGATATAGAGACAGGAGAGAGAGAGTGTGTGAGAGAGATAGACAGAGAGAGAGAGAGTGAGAGTGAGTGAGAGAGAAAGAGAGAGCACCTTTTACCAACAACAGGGCTGGATTTTAGCAAAGTCCGTAGGCCAGATAATTTTCCTCTTTGTTTGAATTTACTATCTTAAAACATATTATTTTTAAAATACATAATCATGTCAATTGCTTCAACAGCATATCTCTATGCGACTTCATAATTTTTGTGATTTTTTTTCAAAGAGGCTTGAATAGGTACTTTTTTTGTTGGCTTGTTTACTTGATTGATAGAACGTAATGAGGTCTATGTTGCAACTCGATTTGCTTTAAAAGCAAATATTAAAGCAAGCATTATTTGTCTGTCTGTATGTAACGCGTTTACGGCCAAACGCGTTGATAGAATTCAATGAGATTTGGCAGGAATATTCCTTTTTCAACCATCTTTCCCCTGTTTCAAACTCATTTTTCTCAGTTCTAAATCTCTTATACCTCTCAATCACTGTGTTGCAGGGAAGGCTCATCAGTGAACACACGCATGTCACTTCACCGCAACCACCGTCAAGAGGAGACCTCCCTGGTGTTGATCGAAGCCGACCGTCCCTGTCCCGCGTCCCGCAGCGCACAGTTCACGTAGCATCACACGCGTCGCATGCGGCGCACCTCTCGCCACGTCACGTCACGCCACGTCACGCTGGTCACGTGACTTGGCCTCGAGAGCGCGCTGCAGCGTCGCCACGTCGTCGAGAAGCGTGTGCAGTTCGCGCCTCACGTCATAGAACTGCGTCAAGTTGATTGTCGTTTCACTGTGTATTGATATTGATATCAAATCGATGAACAAGTATTAGGTGGTACTCAATTTTTAGCAAGTGTTTGCTTAGGAACTGATTAACTCATAGAAGCCTATTATACTTCTCAAACGAGTGAAAACGTTTGATACAAGTAATAGAACTGCAGCCTGTTAGTATAATAATCGATACCAACTCTATGAACAAGTGGTATTGTTCAACTTTTCAGTATTACCTTCGACCTTCGACTTTAGACAGGAATTACCCAATTTTTAGCAAGTTTTCGCTGAGAAACTGAATTACTTACAGTAGCCTACCGTACTTTCCCAAAATGTGAAAAGGTTTTCAAAAGTGTTGTTACGGTACAAGTCATATAGAACTGCAACAAGTTGATTGTCACTTGACAGTGTATTAATTGATACATTGAGATCGACACTAAATGACACAAGTGTTGTTAAATTTAAAAAAAACGTTAACAAGTCGATTGTCACTTGACAGTGTATTAATTGATACATTGAGATCGACACTAAATTCAAGTGTTGTTAAATTAAAAAAAAACGTTAAATTGTTTGTCAAGAACTGTTTCATGACCAATGTATTGACCTCCAACCCCCCAGACCTCAGGTCATACAAAAATTCAGCAAGTTGTTTGTTCCTTAACAGTATATTGAAATCGACTCAACAAGTGTTTGTCATTTTTCGAGTGAGTGTTCTCTTGATTGTCTAGATTACTGAATTATTACTTATTAAATGACATCTTCCAGGACTGAGATTCTTATAGAGTATCGTGCAAACTGTTCCAAAACGAGAGAACGTTACGTTTGGGACAAGCCATTAAAGAACTGGAAGTTCATAATCAGATGGAAGATATTGCAATTATTCAAATGCTAATGAATTAATTATCATTATTAAATGAAAATCCAGTATTCAATTTGGATTTTCGTTTAATAATAATAATTAAGTTCATAATATTACTTAATTTGAACTTTGTTTTAATATCGACTCGATTAACAAGTGCTTGATTACTTTACAGCAAGTGTTCACTCTATTTTCAAAAGTACACATGTCACTAATCGTAATTTTACAAGTAGTGATGTCGTGTTTTTGGATGTCTATTTAATTGGCACTATCACGAAAAGTACTTGATCATTCAATAATAACTGTTCTTCTACGATTTACAAGAGTTCAATCACTTTTCATTAACCAGTTCACTATAGAAGGTCAACAAGTATCTGAAAAAATTATTGCCGACGATAATTTCTACAAATGTGAAAATTTTGTGACAGAGCTTACACAACTCGGCAACGTGATAGTCACTTTGTAAGGCTTCTCGTATTTCGAAATATCTACTCGAATCAGTAACTTCTATTACTTCTCAGCAACTATTTGCATCATTGTCAAGTACACAAACACTACTTACAAAGTTCACTTTCTGAAAGCGTTTCGATTAAAAGCTCAATTATTTATAATTGTTTAGAAACTTTTCAACAAGGGTTCGCTCAATTGTCAAGAACAAGTAAGGAGACTTAGTTGGGACCGAAGTTTAATCTGAAGCAATATAAGACTTTAGTATACTCTTATAGTTTTACTGTTCACAGATACAGTACCTACTATACAAACATTCTGCAAGCAAGAGAATTTTGAGACAAAAACCAATTTTGAAATTCAATTTATATAGTACAATATTTCTATATAACTACTGCACGCAGATGTAGCAAACAATTCCCGATGAGTTTATAAGATATAAATTTTTCACTAAGATTTCACGGAGAACCTTTTTAATTGACCTGAACCAAAAGCTGGACTTAATAAATTATATATATTATGTTTCATACTGATTCAAGGACTGAAACTGAATTTTAATACGAAACAAAAATGTGATGATTGATTTGAGCAGTATCCTATACAAGTTTGTGAAGTATGATGACCTATCATGGACTTTGTAATATTCGAGAAACCTCATTACTTTTGTGGGGCAAGTATCAAGACAGATACTGCAATCTCAATAATGATTGGATTTGCTAAAGTTTCTGTCACTCAAGTGCTTAAAATCTCAATATCAAACTTGAAGTGTGACGTTTTCATCAACCATATCAGAGCTACTGTACTTAATGGAAAATCTGTTCAATGATTATTTTGAAGCGGATATTTTTCTTCAAATGAAACAAAAAAAATAGCATTAAAAATCATCTCAAACTGTTCTGATTCATGAATTAGTATCCAATATCTTTAAATTGTGAGCGCTGGAGCAGGATTTTATCAACGATAAACTTTACGTTATGGTAACTATAAGAAATGAATTTATCTTAAATGGATATGAATATCTCTTCATCTTTTTAGAATAAGGGTGATCATTCACAATCAAACAGATTAAAATAATAAAACAAGACTAGAATAATATGACATGACTAGAAGAATATTCATTCCTACTGTCGATTTGGAAACATACTTTATGAAACGTTACTATTGTCAAAAAAAGTGTGTCAGAAAGCATGAAAAATTGAAATATTTATAAAAAAATTAAAAACATGAGATTTAACAAAGTTGTACGAAGAGATTCAAAAAATTCGAATTAATTCCAATAAAAACTGGATGAACTAAGAAATTTGATAAAAAAACAATGTGGATGAATAGGTTAATGATATCTACCACCTATCATGATTAAATTAAAGAAATGGAAAAAAATCTATAAAAGAATGAAATTTCTGTAATGAAAATTTATCACGGGTGACTTTTGATAAACGAGTATATAGCAAACACTAGTTTCTAGGTGTTGAACGAGAATAAGAAAATAATTCAAAGAAACTAACCAAAAGATTATAAAAGGTAAACGTAAAAGATGTAAGAATGTCAGTCTAGAGTTAACGAAATTTAAATATTTTGATTAAAATCTTTCAATTGCGATGTTGAAAAAAATCAGAACCGATCTTTAAAAGTTCACAATAAGTTGTGGAATTAGGGTAGATAGCATCCTAGTTCTAGAGTTGAGAATCGAATGATCAATGAAACAATCTTCTACACATTTTTGATAAATAATCACTAATGATCAATGATTTAGTAAATGATTAATGATTATAGAGGTAGACTGCAAACGCACGTTTCCATGAATTTATTTCAAATCGAAAAGATCTACATACTCCATCATTCTTTGATAAACAAATTAGGACATGAACAATATTTAGAACCCCTCCAGATCTGTTTCAGAATGCCAACAGTTTGTCGATCAAGATCTATTATTAATGATGAACATTTTGTACTCGGAGCTACTGTCCTATTAATCTACACATTCGGAACTCAGGTTTCTTTGTTGCCCCCTCCCCTTGAATAAATGGGAGCCCTTTCTTCATCTTCCCCCAAAAATGATAGAACACCTCGACATACCTCGAGGGGGTATCTTATCCTTACTCATCAAATGACAAGAGGTACTCCAGTACTCTAGCATCTACATAGAAAAGGGGCCTATTATGGTAGGCCTACTCCGCCCTCCCCCCACAATAAATGGGTAGCTTTTACCCCCCTAATGAATAAATGGGGAGCCGCTAAACCCCCTCCACCCCTTTGTGAGTGATAATTACTCAATTATTCATCGAAATGGGCCGCTCGACTTCATAATCATACCCTGAATACTTAATGTCGGTGGTCTTTCTTGCGGTTGATTCTAACTGAAACTGGCGTTTGTTCAATCTACTCTAAACTCGAGAAGCCTTTGTATATAATACAGGTTCGTTCTTTACCTACGTAGGTGGAACATACATTAGCCCTACTTGATTGTTGATTGTTTTGTGGTATTTTCTCAAGGTTTAATGTCAGGTTCGAATGCTATTGCAGTCACCAAAGTAGAGATAGAAAGAAACCCTCGAAGTTGAAGAATGAAAGCTTTTCAATTTTTGTGTCTGTATTTGATGTATGTTCAAAAATGATCAAAGATGATATCTTAATGTTATTCTCTTCTAGAAACACTTCCATGAAAAAGAAAGAACATGTATTTTTCTGAAAACGTCAACACTTACGTCTGTTGAGTTTTGTTTTGGCTTTTCGCTGGTGGAGAAGGAGATAGAAACAATGTTTAAACAAATTACTGATTTGAACTTCAATTCATTCTCTAAACACGAGAATAATTTGCAAAAATTGTTGTTTCATGAGCTATCAAATCAATAAGTAATGGGTCATTTTCCATGAAAAAAAAATTAAAATTGAGTAACTACAGCCAAAGATTTAATAAGACATCAAAGAATAATATTATGACTGATTTGTGAATTTACTGGAGAAGGAACTTGATAATGATTATCGTTGTTTCCCGAAAGACTGCATTTCATTATTTTACAATAATATTTTAATGCATGAAGGTTGTATTTTGTACTTTGAAAAAACGAGTTCAGGATAAGTGAGTTATTATAATGATAATCATTAAAATCATTATCGATTGGCCTGTTATGATACTGAGTTGCGATACAATCCAATGTTACAATGATACAATAAGTTCCGATAAATCCAGTTTATTGTAATATTGGTCTACCAAATATAGGCCTACAACAAGTAACTAAAGAAGTATTAAAAACAAATCTAAACTGTTATAATACAGTGAAATCTACAGTATTATCACAGTAAAAAGTTATTAAAATGAATAAAAATAGTTATTAGCACTGAACTCGGGAAAAACTAAGATAAGCTCTTTATAATGTAGGCCTACTAAACTCATTCCAGCTTGCATCTACCTAGAGTTTAGTTAGAAACAATAAATTTTAAGATATTTAGTTTTAAGATACACTCTGGAATGTTTAACGTTCAAAGCCTACTGTAAATATTATATAATCTGAATGTTATTTGTCTAAAATGTATATGTAAATACTTTATCTTCAAACTATATTAGCTTAATGGATTCTCTAAGCTGCTTTTCAATAAAAATATGTGATCATTTACAATTACATTGTGATTGTGAACTGTCTTTGAAAGCAATGTACATTTCTATGTGATTAAACTCTTCTTGTTGTTGAATATTGTTGTAAAATAAATATTTTCCATCTTGTTATTGCATAATTTATTTGAATCTACCCTGATTGAGGATTATTTGTTTAGAGGAGTTTCTCAGTGTCTGGGAATTGTCACAGTGTCAATAAATCTTGAATCACAGTGAGCGAAATAACTGAAATTACAAGAAATTAAAAGAAATTTAGCTATAAACTGAAATTACGTAATAGAATAACATGCATGAATGAAAAACCCCTTGATAAAACTGAGTATGCAATCCGCACAACACTACATTCACCGTTATGACATTATGACCTTGAAGTTACTGTACTGTTGCCTACTGTACCGCACTTGTACCGTACTGTTTACCTCACGGTATTTAGATGGAAACGGTAGGGGTCATGAAATGTGTGCGCAGTAGTCAGCCAGCTAGATTGCGTCATCGCCACCAACCGAGGGTTTTTAACACCTATTGGCAATTTATGAAACTTATTTGTTGAAAACAGATGATTGGATATAAAATGACGTCAGCTACACCAGAAATTTAGTACAAACATGCGCGTGACACCTACCGTCTTCTTCCATATACCGTGGTTTACCTAACCCCAAGGAGGGTATAGAAATAAATCAATCATTTTATTCAGTAAAATGTATTACAAAATTGGTCTTGCTCAACCTAAAAGATTTTACAGCAGGTGCCTACAAATAATAAAATACATATAAATAGAATGTTATGCTAACCTTAACAATAAACTAAGGAAAAAAATCATGAAAATGGGAGTTTAGGTACCGTATTTAAAAAAGGAGTCTCTTCCTATATAGGGCTACTTGTAATATAAATATAAAGAAAATAAAAATCTCAGTACCCTTTTTTTTAAATATTTTATCACAACATGTTTCGGTCATTTATGCCATTTTCAAGTGATGATATTTTTGTATGAGGTATTAAGGCTTTGCAAAGGCTAAAAATAAACTTTCTACTGGTGATATTTTTCAATGTTTTTCGATTTGTATATCATCAAGCTATCAAAATGGAAAAGTTTTCTCAGGAATACATTTTTTCCGATCATTACTTTTTGAGATATGAGCGCGCTTAAGTTCAATTTTTTGGGACAGAACATTTAAAATTCGGTAAGAGATAACTCCATGAAATTTAGAGGATATATTCTTCATGGTATTGTTGATTGAATAACACAAAAATTTTCTGAAAATATATATTTTTGAGGAAGTTATTCAATTTACTAAAAATAACCAAAAAAAACTTTTGTTTTATTCAATCAACAATACAATAAATTCTTCATGGTATTGTTTTTGTAACATGGTAATTTTTTGTTTGACAAACAATGATTCTCCAAACTTTTCAAAATGTTTGTCCCTGAGGTCCTCAACAAACATATCAACAATGTTCATTTTCTCACTCATGATGACAGCCTGAAAGAGTCAATGTGTGCTAATTATCGAAAAATTGATGGGATGGTGTGGTTTAGACAAACCGGGGTATTCCCGGTCGTCAACCTTTTCAACATACTGTCAGAGCTGGAAATTCGATGTATTCATGATTTCAAAATTCATCACCAAGTCTAAATAAATCAATGGAACACTTTTCGAGTCCAATAGGAAGGAATGGTCGTTATAAAGCAGATGGTTGTCGGAAAGTTTAAATACCTTTATCACTTCCAGAGAGAGTGAAATAGAGAGAGCGAGAGAGACAGACAAATAATGTGACTGGCAGTGATGACGTCACGACGTAAAAAGTGTACGTGTGTATCGGAGCCATGTATCACTCCCATTTGACTGCTGGGCGCTAGTTGTTTATGTCCGTTCGTACTAGAGAGGGAGATGAGAGTCGGTGAAACAGAAAGATAGAGAGAGAGAGAGAGAGAGAGAGAGAGAGTGAGAAAGAGGGAACTAGAGAGGAAGATGAGAGTCAATGAAACAGGGAGAGAGTGAGTGAGAGAGAGGAAAAGTGTAAGATAGAGAGCGAGAAAGAGAGAAAAGGAGAGTGTGTGTGAGAGAGAGGGTAGATCTCTCAGTTGGCAGATTTTGGCCCATTATTGTGCCCAGTAATTGCTTGTTATTTGCTTGCTTGAATAATTATTATCGTCAGAGGGAGTCTGACCAAAATGCACACATTCTGAAGGGTGCTACTCATGTATCCTCCTGTTTCCTTATTTCGTTTGAGCTTCTGTCTGCTCGAACGGTTGTTCTACTATACCAGATTGCCAGAGAATAGCTATACATTGTCTACCGTATACAGTACATTGTTTATCCTGACTATACCTACAAACTGCAGACGATGATTTAATGAAGGAAGTTGTGTTGTGACTTGAGATACATAAGGGTTGTTTTGATTCAGGTTTTCAAGTCGGTTTTTAGATTAGCTCAATTTTCGTCTTCTTTTCCCAATTATTCGTTCTTTGTTCTTCCTCATAAGATGATGTTTGTAATGAGGGAATTGGAGTCGCCTCCAATATGTGGAAGACCGCGCATGGTCTTTTTGATTTAATCTAGAAGGTTTTTTTGCTTTGGTTCAATTTTTGTCTCTTCAATTTCTTTCGATTATTCGTTTCTTGTTCTTCAATAGAAGACAATGTAATGAGTGGATTAAATCTAGTTAATCAATTCTATTAATTTCAATTGATTTGGATTGAATTTTTTGTACCTATAAAAATAAAGCATTAAAAAGCATTTAGTAAAGCATTGAAAAGATGTTTCTTTTTAAAATAGTATTCAATGCTGTACTACTTAATAGAAATTCTAGTAAAAGTTATTTATGATAGAAAAGATAAAGGTTCAGAATTCTAAATAAACCTCAAGGAAATTTACAGCAATATATTTTAGAAAAATGAGTTTCGCAAATTCTGAACTGTTAAAAACTTTGAATTAAAAAAAAAAATTGTGGCGGCAACTAAAAATACATGGCAATAATTACATAAATAAGTGCCAACTATCAGGCTAAGCTACTTGAAAAGGTTTACAAAAGATTAGGCATTAAAAGGTTTACAAAAGTTTGAACAAAAAGTTTAAAAAAACCTCAGAAAGCGTCAAGTAGGAGCTACGTGTAAACCTTGCAACAACCTTTTCACAAGCTTATTCCCTTGTCGCCGACAACCTTTACAAAAAGTTTATCATAGAATTTTCATGAAAAGGTTTTCACAACCATCATATAACAAGGGTTTCATAGACTTGACATGAGAAGGTTTTCATAAGCTTTGCATGGAAAGGTTTTCAAAGTATTGAATGGTTTGAAGTATTTGAAGGTTTTCAAAGTTTCCAAAATTGAATGAAAACTTTTTCAAAGCAAGTTAAGCAAGTTGTACAAAAGCCTGATAATTTTTAATCATGATTAATTTTAAAAAATCTACTCCAGTTGGTTCTCTGGTATATGAAAAGGATTTTCGACCTTCACACAAAAATGTTTCCACAACTTTACATGAGAAGGTTTACAAAAGGTTAGGCATGAAAAGTTCTACAAAATCCTATAATTTGCGAATTAAGAATGCATTGCAATACAATTTATTAAAGGATACAATTTTGACTTTCAGAATTTGTAAAATATTCATGTGTGGAGTCTCGTCTCTACCGAAAAACTTCTGAATGTTTATAAAACGAAATCTCAGGACCCCAAAATCCAAATCTTTGCTGTGATTGGTCAATGGTTAATACTGTACTTTCTTAGATAATCGAACAGCCTAAATAGGTCAAGTAGTAAATAGTCAAAATTGAATGAATCATTTTTCGAAGCAAGTTGCACAAAAACCTGATAAATTTAATCATGATTAATTTTAAAAAAGCTACTCCAGTTGGTTCACGATTGCATTTCAACAGGCCTTTATGCAACCGAACCATAGCTGAGCCTGAGAATGAATGTAAGTAAAAATATTAGTTCATATCTTCTATCTAGCCTTGAAAAATCAACTAAACTACGTATAATATTTATATGTAGTTCTTATAAATTATTATAGTCCAAATCTACAACAAATATGAAAATCATATTTAAAGCTTCAACTACTACTACTACTTCCATTACTACTATAATACGCAGTTTGAACTACAACATATAATCATAGAGAAACAATAGCGTAAGTAGATATCCCATGGTATAGGGCGTTTATGTCGCAACTTTTACTGTTATCTCAAGCCGATTACTGTCGATTTTTACTGTTTTGACCGGGTAAGAATGTATGAACGGAACAATATGAGAGACTACCAGCGTCATAAAGCTCCACGTGAAAGAACTACGTGGACTTGAGATAACAGTAAAAGTTGTGACATAAACGCCCTATTCCATGGGATATCTACTTATGCTATTGTTTCTCTATGATATAATCAAGTCTACTAAAGAAAGCATGTTTAGGAAAACTCACAGCTCAGAGAAAACTTCGTTCACTTTCAATCAAATTTTCTTAATAATCATGCACGAAGAAGCAAGAAAGTAAACAGCGAAAGAGAAGGCAAGCTGGAAAGCACACAAAATTTTATAAATATTAGTTTTTTTTCAAAAATGAAGAAATTCATCAGAAGTTGATGTCCAATCCTTGAGAATAACTTGCTTATCCATAGACACAGTACTCACCAAGAAAAATATTTCTTAATGATGATGATTAGTTGTCAGTAATTTATATATGTAACTTGAAATACTTTGGCAAATAAATAGAGTAACATTTTCAAATAGTATTTCATAATATTTCATATTTCAAATAATATGTTTTTTAGAGTAACATTTTCAAAATATTTCTTAATGATGATGATTAGTTGTCAGTAATTTATATATGTAACTTGAAATACTTTGGCAAATAAATAGAGTAACATTTTCAACAGTAACTTAAACCATAGAGAAACTATAGCATAAGTGCTATATGTTATGTTCTATGCTATCGTTTCTCTATGCTTATACTGTACTACACTATAACTGTATTTAATAGTTAGGAATATTTTGATAGATGTATAAAGTAAATAGAAGAAGTTGTGAAATCTCAGCCAACTCTACAGGATTCGAGTACATGAAATTACTTTATTTTAAATAATAGAACAATTCATATACCTAGTCAATGTAAGATAGGCCTACACTAAGCAGAAAAGTCAGAGAGCTTCAACTGAATTGACAGATTTTAGCGTGAGATGGTTGGCAGTTCAAAAAATCAAATCAAATTTATTTTGTCAAATTGAAAACTATACAATGAAGACTATGAATCATAAAAATAATAGACAAGCAAGAAATACATAAGATTCCAATAACAAATAAACTCTTAAATTAAAAATAACTTGTTTTCTATCTGACAAAGCCAGCAAAACCTAGGTTTGTGCGCTGGCATAGGTACATAGTACTAAACTGATAGAGTTTGTAAGGGAAAATGTAAAACACTTTTATGTTCACAAAAAAGTTGGATAAATGTTAGAGAGTGAGAGAAGAAGAAGGGAAGAGAAAGAAGGATGAAAGGCGAAAGAAGAAAGTAAGGAGAAAGAGAAAGAAAAGAAAAATTTAAAAGTATATATAGGTACAGAAGTTTCCAATTACTACAAGATATTATTGAATTCACCCTGCAATTTTATCCAATCCTTGCAAAGTTGACTTTGATCCAATTACTTGCAAAGTTGACTTTGAGATCCTGTTCATGAGAAAATTTTCCGGTACACAATTGATTAATTTATGGCAGTTGTTTCTAAAGATGGTTTAGTCACAAGAAAAAGCTTGGAATTGCAGCGATCTTATGGGGACTGACATTTTTCTCGAAACTTGACCATCTGTAACACTAATTTCTATGAAATAAACATGATGATAGGATCCAACTGTTCTGATTAATTGATGTCTAATCTCTGAAATGTTATTGATTACACTTATATTGCACCATACTTAATCTGACATAGCACTTCTGTCGAAAGCATTAAAGCTTCGTTCACACCAAAGTTATTAACTAAAATAACTTATCATACACATGATGAACATATGTGTTTGTCAAGTTCCGTTCAATCTAATAGAATCTATAAGGATTAAGTTATTAACATTTTGTTTATAACTTTGGTGTAGACGCAGCTTAGTATTGCACCATACTGCACCCAAAATCTGACATAGCAATTCTGTCAAAAGCATTAAGAACTCTCCAACTTAGTATTATAAGTGGGAAGCCTATTTAATTTCTCTTGAAGAATCCCTATCCCTCAAGTTTTTATTTTTATATAATATTTCCTATCCTAAATTTTCTAGGCGACGTCTACAATAATATTCTATGATATTTTGGAGAGGATCATCACTATGAAAAAATAATAAAATTGAACAGCACAAATCGTTATTATTTACAATAGAATGACAAACGAGTTCGTTTACAAAAATAAATAAGTTCTAAAATTACGATTCCAATAGTATTGAAAAACTGACCAAATAAATAAAACTATATCTGAGTTTTAGATAATGAACTAACAATAATTATCATGAAATAAATAATCAACTCTTTGTGGTCTATTCAAACAAACCAAATATTTTCAAAAGAATCCAAATGAGAGATTTATGAATTTGACTAAAAAATAAGTACTCAATGAGGAGCAAGATTACTTAAGAAAAGTAATGAATTAATTGAAAATTTGAAATGATATGCAAATCTTAGCAAAATGAGATTACAAGATACAAATAATTTTTGGCCTCAATCTATAAATGTCAATATATCACCGGAGATCGTATAATGAATCATATAGGATCTAAATTCATTTTACTGCTGGAAAATGTTGTGAAATGATGAACAAACAGTATACTTATTTCAAAATTGCTCTACGTTATGAATTATAATAATTCCAATGTTAATATCATCATACTCATAATACATCGAATTATGATTGAAAATCAAATTTGATACAATTCGATTCTTATCAAAACTATACAAACAATACCAACTTTGAAATTGAAAATTCATTGCTGTTTGGAGATAATGAATTAAGATTCAAGATCACTATAATTCGATAATGAATTAAATCTTTTCCAATTTTTGTCAAAATCTCTCAACTATAAATGAGAAACTTTTGTAAATTGTTGAAAAGTTTGTAAATTTCTTAAATTGTTCAAAAATTTATCAAAGTTGTTACCAAATGCAACACAATTGAAACAAAATGTATCAATGTATTCATACATAAATGGGCGAAATCGATTAATAGGCTACTTGAAAATGACCAACTGTAGCATAACGCAAAAATTATGATTGATGTGGAATTTCAATACTAAGATAACAATGATTATGATGAAAATGATAATGTGTTGATGATGATAATGATGACATATGAAATCGTAAACCTCCAATTTCAGTGAAACGTTAGGATGATGATTATCATGATACTGAAATAATTGTAAATCTCCAAATATTTTAATGCAACGGTAGACAAAATAAAAAATCTCCAATTATAGTGAGAATGTAGTTGATGATACTGATGAATACATGTACCGATAACGTTGGACAATAGATGATCGTTCGAGAACTTTTTTCTTTAGAATACCACCGTCCCACCAAGTTTATGAATCGAAATCACTTATAACTCGTCGCGAACGTACTTGGGCATCAGCTCTGTTATTCTTCGGATGTAGTCTGTCTTCTCCAGGCATCCCTCACAGTCTTCTTCCCAGTCGTTCAAGATTTTCTTCAGGTCTCGCACCTTCAATTTCTTCAGATCGACCGTTTTGAAGTCGATTTGCTTGTCTGAAAAATCGATAAATTGAACACTGTTATCAGGGTGTTTCTAGTACAAGGGTAACCATAGTTGGAAAAATGAATTGCATTGTTCCATAATTGAATAGCTCACATATACACAACTAAGCGCCATGAATAACAATAACAATGATTACACATCATTACAATGATTAATGGTTACACAGCCCTTGATTTGAGAAACCAAAGAAGGAGCGAGCTGCTATCTGCTCAAGACCTGAGAGAAGAATGGAGGACAAGAGAGTTACATGGACGGTTTTATGAGCACCTTAATTCAGAGCCAATCAAGAGCTGTCTTGTATGTGGCTGACAGTGGAAGTTTGTTTCCAGAGACTGAGAGGATTGTACAGGCGATTCAAGATCAAGTGATAGCAAAAAATGCTTAAAGGAGGCATTAATGGGAGACAGGACCATAAGTGACAAATGCAGGATATGTACCAGTGCAGTAGAAGTATCCAACATATCTGGCTGCTCAATGCTAGCCCCAAGAGAGTATATGTTGCGCCATAACAATGTGGCAAAGATTGTGCACTTGGAGCTGCAGATCAAGTTTGGGAATATTTCAGAGGTCCCCCCTTACTATAACTATCATCCTCCTCCTCTGGTTGAGTTCAATCACGTCAAGATCTACTGGGATGTCCAAATGATTACAGACAGGCGAGTAGTACACAACCCTGACATCCTAGTATTGGATCAGCTGGAGAAGAGGGATAATATAATTATTGATATCGCTGTACCTTCGGATGAGAATGCTCAGAAGACCAGAGGCGAGAAAATCAGAAAATGCCAAGAGCTATCATTTGAGCTGAAGGAAATGTATGGGCTGAATACAGTGAGAATACTTCCAATTGTAATAACAGTCAATGGCCTGATACTCAAGTCGGTTGTGGAAATTAATTTTGTCAAAGTATTGACTTGGTAGACGAGGTGCTGAAGAGAATGCAAAAATCTGTCCTCCTTGACACTGCACGTAAGTTCATAAAATAGTCAATCAGTGTGATAGAGATGAAAGGAAGGTTGCATAAAAGTGTCCCTTAATAATAACTTGAATTCTCTCAAAACCATGCCATCTAAATGCATTGGAAATTACGTTTTGTATGAATATGAACTATGAAATAAACTATGATTATAAATTAATATAAGCTATAGGAAATACAACATCATTCTCTTTAATAAAATTGTCTAGACATTTGAAAATATGTGTTATGGATTAACGATTGTGCTTTTGTTAGGTATGTTTCTACCAGCATTTTGGTGTTCATCCATACTTTCTTCTAATGCTTAATACCACCGAATAAGTTTCTCTTCTAAAAAAATACTTTGATAAATACCTCACGGCGAAACGATCATTACTAACCAGCAAATAAATAATTTCTACTTCTAAGTTCCAAAAAGTGTACAACTACAAGTAAATGCCGCTTCCTCACTCTCGCCAAGTACGTGAAAATGACGACGAGCGCGAGAGTGGGGTAGCTTGTATGCCAGCGCTCGCCTTCACTTATCATCGCTCCGATTGTTGTTGATACGAGGACAGCGAAGGCCAGCCAAGCGAAGGCGAGTGGCCAGCCGAGCAACCTGGCCATCGTCACCATTGCAGTGCGGATGACAAGACGAATGTGGCCGAGCTTATCCACTTGGCAAGGGTCTTGGCGAGAGTGTGGAATGGCCATAATAAAATTACGATTACATTTTACGTGAATCGAGTACTTTGGGCACCAGGAAATCCGATTATTGTATACTTGATACACACTTGGACAGTATTCCCAAAATCATTGATTTTTGAAGAGCAAGAATAATTTAGGTTATAGTTGAATCCTATTATATTAAGCGAGCAATTTCTGTATTTATATATCTTGTTATTTTTATATCTGGATATTTTTATATCTGTTTATTTATGTTTAACGGATCTCGAAAACGGCTCTAACGATTTTCACGAAATTTGGAACATACTAGGTTTATAATATAAAGATTCGATTGCACTAGGTCTCATCCTTAGGAAAACTCGCTGAACGACATTAAAAGGATAATTCATCCTTGGCTGAAACAGCTGTGGATAGTAAAAATTGAGTGAGCGAGTGAGTATGTGAAAATCAAAATATCGCATCCCCGAAATTCATAAGATGACGTATAGCCAGCTGTGAAATATAAACATATAAACACGATAATTTTAGAGAATTGTGTTCTGTTTATCAATAGATAAAAATAACGAGCGAAGCTCGGTGCCCCGATATTAATAATAAAATCACATAATCAAGTTCATTAACTATCCAGTTCAATCGTTCTATTGTAGAATGAAACAACTCTAAAAAACTTCATCTTTAATCTAAGTACTATTAAACTTGATTTATGTGCACGGTCCAAGGTGTTTTAAGTCATAGTGCAAGAAAGTACTTGACTAAAATTTGATGATAAAGATAAATTATAGTTTTAAAGATAAATGAGAAATTTTGTCTAGCAAGTAAATGAAACAACATAAGAAAATTAAGTTAAACAAATGCAAATTATGGAAACCATGGTTATGGTTACCTGAAATAAATATGTAGGAAAATAGAAAATTATCAATAACTAGTGAATGAAGACTGAAATAATGGAGGGATAGCTCAAGAGCGAACACTTACCATATCGCAAATCACAAATTTGACCGTCCAGTTTTTTCAGTTTTCTGCAGATAACATCTGTGGGAACATTGAATTGGAGGGGTCTGGACATCTCTGATAGTATACCAGTCGCTGATGTTTCAAGGCCTCCCAAATAATAGCACTGAAATCAATACATAAATATCAATATTTTCTTAGATTTTATGCTACTGGTATTATATGGATTCAAATGTATTATGTAATATTATAATATTTATCCTATTATATTAAGCGAGCAATTTATGTATATATTTTTTTATTTGGTTATTTATATTCATGTCCAACGGATCTCGAAAACGGCTCTAACGATTTTCACGAAATTTGGAACATAGTAGGTTTATGATAAAATAATTCGATTGCACTAGGTTTCATCCCTGGGAAAACTCGCTGATCGACATTAGAAGAATAATTCATCCTTGGAAAAACAGCTGAGACTTTCATCGTCTGTGGATAGTAAAAAAGTGAGTGAGACGCTCACGATCGGTCTGTGGAAAATCAAAATATCTCATCCCCGAAATTCATAAGCTGACTTATAGCCAGCTGTGAAATATAAACACGATCATTTTAAAGAATTGTGTTATTTTTTACAATAAATAAAAATAACGAGCAAAGCTCGGTGACCCGATATTCAATAGTATAGACATCTTTATTGATTTTTGAAAAATCATAAATCGTTTGAGAAAAATAACAGACTGACCAGAAGAGCTTCTTAACTGTATTAGACCGATAACCAGAAACTTTCGAGTTCTTACAGAACTTTTTGAATTCATCTTCGATCAATTTCTTATCCTCTTTCATGGCTGACGTCAGTGTAGCACTAAATTTTTCTACAACGGTGAAACATACTGGAAAAGAAAAAGTCAAATTACATTGAAATCAAAATCAATAGCATGATAAATCATATGTTAAGGGCTCAAGTTAGGGCATCCAGACGTCCCGAAAAACCGGGGTTGTCCCGGTTTTTAATTAATGTCCAAGTTTACCATTATGAAGAGTCATTATGGCTTAGATCTATTATAGTCATGGATAAAAGCGCAAAGAAGATCTTACCTACATATATAATCTGGACTAAATTTATTTTTATTTTAAATTCACTGATAAATCTAGAATTTATTAGGTATTATTTGTTAATACCTATTATATCTATGAAAAAAGTTAGCCACGTACCTATCATGACAGACTTAGAAATAAAATGTAAATTAATTAATATTTATTATAAGTATTCAAGTTTTTTTCTAAATAATTAGGCCATTTGAAAGTGTGAGATTTACGAGAATTCAACAATATAAAATTATAGAAATGTGAAAGATGTAACATAGTGAAGAGAACAGGTTTAGAGGTTAGGTTACAACTGCTCACAACATTTCAAAGAACCAACATTTTTATGAACAAAACCTATAAAATATACAATAAATACAATTAAACCCAAATTTAATAATTACCTTCACAGTCTTCTTTTTTTAAAGCAGCAACACAATTAAATGTAAGATATAAGAGAGTTGACAAAAATATTTTGAAGTCCATTTTGGTTGTTTGAATGTGTGTGTTTCAATCACTCACAGAATATCAAAATGAACACTACTCAGAAAATAAAAATACAATATTCTAACAAATTATAACTGTAACCTGGTTTACAAAGCAGATATTCTTTACGTTTTACTAATAATTAACCGGCAAATGTGAATATCAACTATTTTACAACACGCTCATCCATAAACACCAGTTGTCGAATTCCAATTGGACAAAAGGCACTGTGACGTGTGACGTGTTCATTGCCTATTTGATCTAAGTTTAATTTTAATTTTTTTCAAAGAATGTTTCACAGTAATTGTTATTTATTAATATATTATCAATTTTCAGAGAATTCCAAATTTTTAAATGTGATAATTCATTTTTACTGAAATATCGGCTACCAATATTCAATTTTTATTTTATGTCAACTTACACACAGACAAGCGCCATTTTTCAAACTTTCGCTTCGTGAAGAGCACACGAATAAATATTTTTTTAGTAATTATTATGTAAACTAGTTTTTATTTAAATGAAATTTCTAATTATTAATAGATGCCACTGTTTTAAATATTCAATACAGTAATATGGGGTATGATTATACTTAGTATAATCAGAGACAAGAAATATAGAAAGATGCTTATGCTTATCCTTTATCTATGGTATAATCTCTAATAACGTATTTGATTAGGGCTACTTGATCTGTTAGTTACTTGTTCTGTCTTCGCCGCAGTCGGTGACCGGGGAATTGTCAATGAGGTTGAAAAATAATTCCATAGTGCTGTACTCTTAATAAGTATAACTATATTTCAATCAACTTTTTATTATGAAAATATCACAACTTTATTCTTCATTGATTCATACAACAAGTACATCATCAAAAATGATAGGGAGAGAAAAATTAAGGTAACCTTGTGCTATTCCTCTCCCAAATTTAGATAAAGTTACACATTATAGTTAACTATAATGGAAGTGGGGAAATCGTCAGATTTCTGGATTGAAAGTACCGTAAACATAAAATTATAAACAGCTACTTATATTATTGGTTCAGAACTTCAAAGGTAGTTACCGGTACTGTACCTTTTGTAGTTTATTACTTTAAATAAAAAATTACAATTTATTCAAATTTATTAAATATATGTGCTTTCAGGCACAATAAATATGCGCATCTACACATTTTATGGAGATTTTACAATATAAAGTGACAAGAGGAATTAGTGATATTTATTTATTTATTAGGTGAGCACAAACAATACGATGATCGGAAAAGAAAAAACAAAAGGGGAATAGCCAAAACTTTTTCAAATAAGTTAAGATATTGCAGGCACATAATGTTGATAGGTTAGGCTTATTTCGATTATGTTAATACATGGGCTTAAGTAACGTTGCATAGACTAAATAAGCATGAGTATGCTTAAATCTATCGTTTTTTAAAATTACTTTATTTTCTTTCTGTTGCCTTCACCAGGAGCCAGGGCTACGGGAATCTGATTAAGGTATTATAATTGTATTTTGTACAGTTTTTGGGCCAGTTGACAGTAGGTTGTAGTGATAAATTGCGGTATAGTTTCCGAGTTTGTAGTTCAATGTTTGAAATTGTACCCGCTCCCGCCGACATCACATGCGTTTCGCAATGGTGTGTGGAATCCCAGGTTCCCACCGGAGGGAGGAAAATTGAACGATTCTATTTCCCGACCACTGGACAACAGAGAAGACCAAATATTGGATTCAAGGCGCGAAATTTGACACCAAACGAGTAACAAATAAGTAGCTCAACTCTACTGGCTATTTGTCTTGGAAAAAATAATTTGTTATTGACCGAACGTAGTGAGGTCTATGTTTTAACTTGGATTATATCTGTCTGTATGTAACGCGATTACGGCCAAACGCGTTGATAGAATTCGATGAGATTTGGCAGGAATATTCCTTTTTCAACTGCGCGTCGATGTACACACAAGGTTTTTTGAAATTTTGTATTTCAAGGATAATATGAAAAGAAAAGGAATTCCTCCATACTCTGATATCACTATAAATATTTTATATCATCTACTCTGAAGATAGGATTAATCAGACTATAGACTTATTCTTAATAAATCAGCTGACAAGTGGATTACACAGATGTTCTGGTGAAGCCGTGTCTATTTCTATAAGGTCTATAGTTTCAATCAAAGACCTTAAAGAGTTATGCTTCCTTAAGGTCTTTGGTTTCAATATTTAGTTTTGCAGTCATGGTATTATTATGCGTGCCCATCAGTATGAATATTCTCACATTTGAAAAAACTAATTTGATAGGTGATTAAAAATAATCAAATGAACTAAATAGTGCTGAAGAAATTATAATATTCTTGATAGTAAAAAATTAATTTTCATCACTTGGAAAGATTATCACGGAACTGGATGAATTATATCATATGAAATACAAATTCAAACGTGAACTGAGTTTGATAACATTTCAAACAGGTGACATCAGATACTTGTGGATGAGAAAACTGCGTGAGGTATACTGTTCACAGAACTACTAGAATTATTCTAAATACAGTGAAATTTGGGAGCTAGGGATTGGGTTGAACAAAAATAAAACAATAAGTGCAGCTCTATTGGAGTATATATTAATGTATATGAGATGTTAGAAATTAAAAATAACATTTTAAGCTACACGTGAGTAATACTAACAAAAATTTATCACAATAATATCAACGGAAGAGGAACTGATGTTTGTCTTTTTCAAAAAATTCAACACAGTGGTGCACTTTCCAGAATATCCCTTTTCATCAGAATTTTGACCCAGCGGTTTGCATCTGCAACAATGCGATATAATTCACTATTTTCATAAAACAGGATAGAAATTGAAACAAAATTAGTAACAGGTGAAAATAATTTATTGAAAATCACAAAATGATCAGTAACATAATTATAAAATTCCGTGCAAAAAGACTTGTATATAAGTGATATATAATATTTGACTCATTGTAGATATATCTCTTGAACACACATTTGCATAATCATAATTATAGGCTCCATATTTTTTCATTATGTACAACAATTCATTAGTACACATCTTATATTTTCAATTTTTCTACTCATGAATTTATATACGTGTACAGTTATTTACAAAGGATAAGATTAGATTGCATACAAACACCAACTAAGGTTTAAATTGTGCTACCAATACAAATTGGTGTGGTGACATTATTTATGCGTCAATTTATGCTATTCTAACAAAACTAAATCGGTTGAATGGATAAAATATTTTATTTTCTTCTGCGGTTATAAATTTACAAATCGGTCAAGATTTCAAAACCTCCAGACATTTCTGAGTTTACCACAGACCTTTTACATATTTCATACACTTGATGCATTTTAAAGGTTAGCAAAAAGAATAATGGTGTAAAAATACTATAAATTCGGTTCTATTAAACATGGATAGAATTTTTCACCAATTTGAACATTATGGTCTCAAACTGTTCTGTATTACCAGTAGCTATTGAGGTTAATATATAGGAACTATTATAATAAATTACTGTACATTGAACAATAAGGAACGTCCTTTATCCCTCTCAATGAGTTTAAAATTTATTCTGTAATAAAATAGCAATGAATTGACTTTTTGGGCAGTTAATATTATTCTCTCAGTCATTTTTCAAGGTATTATGTTGTATAGTGTAATGCACATGGTAACTTATACGCTATTATTATATTTTAAATAATGCACACTTTAGTATTGAAGTAGCTTAGTATCATTTCCGCATACTCAGGCAAGATTACAAAATATAAGGCACAAAAAATCGAAATTAATAAATAATTAGACAAGCTTCGGTCTCACAAGAATCAATTCAATTATTGCACGTTAGATTTATTTTGGGCATAAAGTAAAAATATAAAAAAAACCTTATGAGAATGTATGAAAAGTTATAAAAAACATGTAGAACATTTTCCTGTTATGTTACAAAACGCATGGAAATATTGAAACATTCTTTGGTAAAAATCAAGTCGACAAAAAGAGAAATAAATCATTCAACTACAACATTCAAAAATAAATTTCAAGCTAGAATGGTGACATAACTGGGAGAAGCTATGATAGCTAAACTGCAATAGAAATAATATAACAAGCAGTTTGTTCCTTATAAGTTATAACCCACAAACAAGTATAAAAATATTATAGATGGGAAAGTTTCAAACAAAATTTATAGACAAGGTGCATTAGTATAATATTATTGAAGGAATTGTGATTAAATTGCTTGAAAGTGAATTGTAACATAAATATTTTGAAGTATTATTTTCAGTGATCACAACAATTTTTCAAGGCCACATTTTTGTACTAGTAGAGAATCTCAAAAAATCTAACAATTGATAAATTATGTGGAACATTGGCGAAAAATTGAGAATTTGGTACATTTTCATAAGATTAACAATTATTACGATTATTTACGAAACATATGAAAGATGGTTGGAAATGTTGAGAAGTTTACAAAGTTGATGAATGTATTAGTTTATAATAAGAATGATGTTGAAATGATTTTGTGACTTGACCGTGGATATGATGGAATTGTTAATAAAGTAAAATGATGGAGAAAGATTAAATTTTCGAATCTAGATTTTCTAACTACTAATAATGAGAATTGTTCTACCAGTATATTGATGGAAATACTTGATTTTCCGAATAACTTGAAATGGATAGTGGAAAAATGAAAAATTTATTCATGAGAAAATTTATTGTTTACAGGAAGGCGAGGCAAAACATATATTGATGATGAATAATATAGAATGATTTCTCAATAAAGAGAAAGAAAATTCAAATGAGTATTTCATAAAAAACCAATAATATTAAATATTTTCGAATAATATTGATAAAAAGCTTGATTTGTCTTTTAAAATGTCTTTCTGTTTGATCAACTACAATGGCTAAGAAATAAAACATTAATAATTATTGATTCATTTATAATAAAAACAAGATTCCTAAGTTCTATATTATCATTATAACACGATTACAACACCATTAACACACTATATAGACCATTTACATGCTAGGCTTCAAAAATTAACACGATACTAAAAAATAAAAATGCTTAAATGATGAAAGGCTTATTTTCTGAATTTAAAAAGCCATACTTCTTAAAATTGCAATGTATATTTGAAATGCCATAAACAAAAAAAAACTGAAGCTAATCTATTTTTAGCGTAATATGTGATGATTGCGCAAATTCAAAAGTGAACCACATCACCATATTAAAACCACAAAAACTAAACTAATAAATTTCAACTACAGTGTATTAATATAGCTAATTTCATTATTTTCAGCTTTGAGGTTGATTTCGATGTAAATACATTATCTTTGGTTACAGTATAAAAAGCAGTCGTTAGGTCATGTCAGAGGCCCTGAAATTTATCAGTTGCGACCTGAAAACTCTGACACCAGATATTGCAAAACAATATCCTACTTTTCAAAGTTTAGGATATTTTTAGAATATAATCATTGCACATAAGTGTTTTGCTTTTAAAAAGGTGATGATGTATCATAGATTGAATAATTTTGGTTATTTCACACTTTGGTGATTGAAGTAACCTATTAGAAATTACAGAGTGAATTTCTGATGAATTAAAGTTTTTATCAAACTTTAAAAATTCAAATTCAAAGTTGGATGTGGAATTATGAGAATTTATTTTTAATGAATATTCTTGTTCCTTTTTTACTGCTGCGGATATGTTCTGTTAGTGTTAAGTTTATTATAATTTACTGAAATGCATAAAGTACTTTCCTAATGGGGAGACATTATTGTCGTATTTAATATCATAGTTCATTGAAAGATAATGTACATTATCATAGTGCACGGCAAGATTGTTAACAAAATCACTACTACTTGTCAATATAACACTGGGAAGAGTTAGATTGATTATATTCATACTTTCATTCTGATCTCTATTAAAGCTATATTAGCAATAAGCCATTCCAAACTCCCAACTACATAAGCTCAAATATCTTAGTGGTAACAAATATTAAACCTTTCTCGACTCTAATTTTCCAGCTTACTATAAGCGGACACACATTTATAAATAAAATGCAATAATTAAACATAAACATAGAATACTTATACTCACTTGAGCGTTTCAAGATCAAAGTTCATGATTTTGTTCTAAAACTTCCTTATTTTAGGAAATATAATTGTGAAATACAATAATAATAATAATTTATATAAGTTTAAAGTAATGTAACAATAATAAAGTACTAAAGAAATTCCCCTCAACACACAGTAGGCCTATTTTAGAATGAAAAGCCACCACAGCCACGTAAATACTATGATTAGCATAAGTAAGAAATTACCCAGGTCTATTGTAAAATGAAAATAAAAACGGTTTAACAAAATGTAGAACCGCAGGTTTATCGCTGATGATGAAGGAATGAAAAACATATTTATTGATAGCAATCAATTTAGAATGAAAAGCCACCACAGTTACTTAAATGCTATGATTAGCATAAGTAAGAAATTACCCAGATTTATTAGAAAATGAAAATAAAAACGGTCTTACAAAATGTAGAACCGCAGTTTTATCGCTGATGATGAAGGAATGAAAAACATATTTATTGATAGCAATCAATTTAGAATGAAAAGCCACCACAGTTACTTAAATACTATGATTAGCATAAGTAAGAAATTACCCAAATTTATTGAAAAATGAAAATAGAAACGGTTTTATTGATAGCAATCAATAGAAAGAAAACTGAAGCTTAATGAAAATGCATAACAATGAATGTGATTGATGATTATGATAAAAAAATAGTATGAAAATCCAGATTCATTCACGAAATGAAAATGAGTCAAAGCACATGATAAAATTACATGAAGTAGGAGATACGAGGGCTATTTTTTTTCAACTTCCGATTGTGCTGCTAAATGGCAATGTGAGCGGCATTGGCCAACAATGCACGGCAGCTGACTATGCACATCTCACACTATAACCTCACTCGTTTTCGGCCATCTGTCGTCATTACCAGTTCATCTAGCGACACATAAACATGGCTAATATGATAGAATCTCCCGCCAAGTGTGAGTTGCAAAGTGTAATTCGTTTTTTGCAAGCTGAAGGGTTATCCGCAGCAGAAATTCACTGTAGAATGAATCGAGTATATGGTGAAAGCTTTAAGAGTGACAGTGCAGTGCGTGATTGGTGTAGGAAATTTAAAGATGGACGAGTTGACATTCATGATGAAGGGGGCCAAGGGTGACAACGCCCGTCCTCACAGTGCTGCTGTGACGAAGCGTCTTCTTGACGGGTTTAAATGGGACGTTTTTGACCATCCAGCGTTCCCGGAACTGAAGAAAATGCTAGGAGGGCAGAGCTTCCAAACAGACGATGCGCTGCAAGATGCTGTCAAAAACCATCTCAAATCACTGGCGGCTAACTTCTATGAACAAGGTATTAGGAAGCTTGTACCCAGGTATGAAAAATGCCTCAATCTGAATCGTGACTTTGTTGAGAAGTAACTAATAATGTAAATAACTTTTGATAATAAATTCATTCAATTACTCTCACTAGTTTCTTTTTTATACCACATCGGAAGTTGAAAAAATAGCCCTCGTATATGATGATAAAATACATATCTAGAGATGATCGATGATATGGAAGAAAATAAAATACAATTTAGAAGAAACAGTAACAATGAGCGTCCAAATGTAAATGACGGTGATGATAAAATATGTAAATATCCAGATTTATATGTGAAAATTATTGTAATTGCAATGACAATAAGCATTATTGTAAATTAAAAACATTAATAATGTTTATTATCTAAACATTAAACATCGATACATGGGATAGATTAGAGGTAAGTTATTTTATAATAATAGATGATTTAGGAGAAAACGAAAGAGAAAATTCAAAAGAAGAAAACCAGTATGAGAATGGCCATGACAATTAGCATTCAAATGCATATGACTGTGATGATAAATGATTTAAATCTCTATATTTACTAATAAATATGATAATAAATATAAAATTACTGATAGAAAAACAATAAATAGTTTTAACGTGAATAAAATACAATATTAGAAGAAAAAGAGTGGGTATTATGGCAATAGAAATGATCGTTAAAATGTTTATGACAGTGATGATAAATTACAAAGAATATATTAAGTTTAATAAGAATATTGATAGAAGTGAAGCAATAATAACTATTGATAAAAAAGATAATTGATAGAAGAAAACCAATAATTAAAAAAAAAGATAAAAAAGATAATTGATAGAACAAAACCAATAATTGACAATGAGCAGCCAAAGGCTGATAGTGATGAGATAAGATCTGAAAGATTCATTGATGAAAATTATGACAAATATTATAACATTCAATGATGTAAAAAACAATGAAAGACAATCATTCAGAAGAAGAAAACCAGTATGAAAATGGAGATAACAATTAGCGTCCAAATGCATATGACAGTGACGAGCAGTGATAGATTGAGTCGGTCGCTGTTTAGGCGCTTGCGCAGTTTAGCCAATAGGGGCCCGAGGGGGGCCGAGGGTCAGTACCTTGTCACAACGGGCGGCGTTGTTTGCGCATGCGTGTTGGCTGCTGATCCATCGGCGGAGGGGGGAGTGTTGGATGTGTCCACCCAACCGCCCATCTCCAGGTCCTGTTGTTTCTTCTGCTCCTCTTCCTGAGAAAACAGGAATTTAACACAAACATTTAATTGAAAGTTTAATAGTTTAATTGAAAAAAACTTTTAATTACAACACACAGATACGGTGAGATATCACTGTGGAGATGGAGATGGCTTTTTGTTTTAAAAAAACACAAACCTGTTTCAACACATATGGTTATTTTCTTATGGTGTTCAGACAATATCACGAATTTATTTTGAGAAAACACAAACATGTTTTAACACCTATGGTTATTTTATATAGTTTGCATTTTTATTATGAACTAGCTGGCCCGACGAACTTCGTACCGCCAAATAGTTAATGCATCTCATGACAAACTTTAGCTGGATGCACACCTGAGGAGGCGCGATGCGGCATTCTACATGCAGGTGCTTCTTGCTTATTGGTTTGAATGAAAGAACACACACACACACACTGAATCGGGCATGGCGTGGAACGGTGTGATAAGGCAATCTCCATAAGATCAACACTTTGTATCACCAAGCCGCGCCTCCATAGGTGTGCTTAGCCTTAGCTTAATCTTATGCACTATATTTCTATGAAAATTATCCAACAATCAGTATTCACATTTATATCTCAATATGGACTTCCTATGTGCTTAGTTAGTTGTGCAGCAGTTTGTATTATTAGTTATAGTTGAATGCAGCTTGCTGCGAATTGAATGGTATATCTCCTTGCTGCTGATTTTCCCTTGCATATTCTAAATTTACAGCATTTCGAGTTCTTCGATCCAAGTTTGGACGTCGTTCGTACCGCGGCATTAGTAAGAACTAAAATTTTATGAATCAGTGGAGAGAAAATTGAAAAGCAGACGTCCAAACTTGGGTCGTAGAACTCGAAATGCTGTAAATTTATAATATGCACGGGAAAATCAGCAGCAAGGAGATATACCATTCAATTCCCAGCAAGCTGCATTCAACTATAACTAATAATACAAACTGCTGCACAACTAACTAAGCACATAGGAAGTCCATATTAAGATATAAATGTGAATACTGATTGAAAAGAAACTCCAAATACACTGCACACTGAAAACAAAAATTACTACATCTAGGAAAGATAATTTTTATAATTTCATATTGGAATAAGTGAAGTTGAAAGTGTAAAGATGGTGAGGTGCTTATGATGAAGAAGATTATACGAAGAGGGAACTAGAATGAGAAGATAAGGATGCTCAATATGAAGATGAAATACTCTACATTAGGCTGAGTTACTTTACTTGTTCGTCATATGAAACTGCATCAAGGGAGCAACGCTGTCTTCTTGTGAAGTTGAGAATTCCAGTCTTACTATTGGGGAACACAGTAGTTGAAATAACATAACTTCTGACTTGGAGGGATATGTGGAGCAGAGAAAATTAGGGATACAGCGGCGGCGATGTTGCCGTGCTACAGCAGAAGTGATGAGCACCTCATAATACTGTAATGCTACAGTTTGTTGATTGTATCGCAATTTCAATAGTAATATATCGATAATAATATCAATATTGTATATTGATTAATATCGATATTGGATTACCAAGTAAACAGCTGGTTTGTCTGGTTAAACTGGGAACGCGACTAGGTGCCACCCCGACTACTTGACACCCCGTCAACCTGTCCCCTTTTAAAAACGGTGTTTAGGGGACAAGTTGACATGAGCCATCCCCGTCTACTTGTCTCCTTTCTAAGGAGGTGACAAGTAGTCGGGGTGACAACTTGACGGCAATGTTATATTTTTACGAGGGTACAGGTAGTCGTCTACGGTCACAACAACCTATCACCTAGATTCCACACCACAAGAAATCACCATTCCGGCTGGCTCTTCATTTGAAAGTTGGAAAATGAAGCCAAACTGTCAAGTTTTATATGAAAAGTTATTAAGATTCCTATTATCAGGCTCAATTTACTCGTAAACGGTGCGTATGACGAAAAAATATAACTGAACAAAATGTGTTTAGAATTGTGTTCTACATCTGGTTTAGTCTTCAAAAGGGCTTATTATTCAATTTTTCAATTATTCAACTCTAAAAAATGTTTCCTGAAAATAGCAAAGATGGCGAATATCTCCCGAACTGTGCATTTGACGGGAAAATGTTACTGAGCCAAAAGTGCTTAGAATTCAATTCTACATCATAACCAGTAATAAAAATTGCTTGATCCCCCCTCTCCACGCTACGGGGGTGTAAGTTGTGTCAACTGATGCTCTGTAGGTGACAAGTAGTCAGGGTGACACCTTGACGCCAGCGTGCAAGGTGTCATGTTGACGTGAGCCATCCCCGTCTACTTGTATCCTTCCTAAGGAGATGACAACTAGTCGGAGGGACACTCTGACGCGAGGGTGCGAGGTGTCAAGTTGTCGTTTACGGTCATGACTAGTTGGCACCTCTAGTCCAGTAGGTGACAAGTAGTCGGGGGGACAACTTGACGGCAATGGTATATTTTTACGAGGGTACAAGTAGTAGCCTATGGCCAAAATGACCAGGTGTCAGGTAGTCGGAGTGACACCTAGACGACGACCCGTTAAACTTATATGAAATCAAATGTAGTTAACTTGTTTGTTATATTTGGATTTGATTGCAAAACGCTTCA
Organism: Nilaparvata lugens; assembly: GCF_014356525.2. Lineage (NCBI taxonomy): Eukaryota > Metazoa > Arthropoda > Insecta > Hemiptera > Delphacidae > Nilaparvata > Nilaparvata lugens. Next base: position 6,725,367 of record NC_052509.1, read on the forward strand.
TTCTATCTTTGATGTTTGTGAATCAAATTTGTAATAATAATTGATAATGAAAATAAGTTTAAAAAAAGAGTAACGTATCAATACGCAAACCTAGTTTTCTCTCTGAAAGCACTGCATCGACTAAACTAGTTTTACAAACTTGGCAACAGCGCTTGCCTCTATGTCTCTATTCATCCCTTTAATTGGCTGAACTGTTTTCCATCTCCTTTCATCTTTCTGCTCCGCACATCCCTCCAAGTCGGAAGTTATGTTAATTCAACTATAGGCAGCCAAGTGGGTATTCATTCAGTGTCGGGAGGGGCATGCCGGGGACCCACGACAGTGCCGAGCGCCTCCTACATGAATATGCTGGGGACGCACGACAGTGTTGAATGCCTCCTGCATGGTCCAGGAATTGAGAGATCCACACAAGGTAGGCTTAGCTTGCTAAGCTCATATCTGTGCGTAGATGCATTCTGCCGTACTGATACAAATACAGAGTGAAAAAAAATAACGGAAACTTTTAAAAACGCCATAAAACTTCAGTGGGAGAGGCAAAATTGATTTTATTCAAACTAATGTAAAGTTCAAGACTTGCCATTTGAGAATTATTAATAACATCTATCACTTTTTGACAATTACTTCTTTAAAATGGCTTCCTCCTGAACGAATACACTCTTGAAATCTGTGTTGACGATTCCTTATTGATCGCTGCAACATCTGCGTTTCCTGGTCCCATGATCTGTCCACTGTTTGTGCAGCTATCTCAAATGTAAAAGTTTTCACAACTTGACCAATAACAGTGGTTGAATCATAAAGAAAATTCAAAATGGAATTAACAATATCCCAGCTGAAATGTTGCAGCAATCGTTCAGGAATCTCAACACAGATTTCAAGAGTGTATTCGTGCAGGAGGAAGCCATCTTGAAGAAGTAATTGTCATAAAGTGATAGATGTTATTAATAATTCTCAAACGGCAAGTCTTGAACTTTACATTAGTTTGAATACAATCATTTTTGCCCTTCCCACTAATTTTTTATGGCGTTTTTAATAGTTCCCATTATTCTGTGTCACTCTGTATTTTGTTTGGCATTATAAGTACGACATATGTGCGAAATGTCATGTTGATAGCAACTTTTTTCAATTTTCCTAAACTGAGCTAATGTAACAAAAATAAAGTGAGGAACGTTAATGATCTTATTGAAGTGAATAAAGTGTAAAGTAGTCAAGTGATTGTGAAAGTTTGAGGAATTTTCATCTAATCTTGATCTGCTAACGATAATTATAAATCGTCAATACAGATTTCAAGAGTGTATTCGTTCAGGAGGAAGCCATCTTAAAGAAGTAATTGTCAACAAGTGATAAATGTTATTAATAATTCTCAAACCGCAAGTCTTGAATTTTACATTAGTTTAAATACAATAATTTTTGCCCTTCCCACTAATTTTTTATGACGTTTTTGAAAGTTCCCGTTATTCTGTGTCACCTATATAATTATGGAAAAAAGCGCAGTTAAGACTTTGAAGTCTTTTCTGCTATTCATCCCTCAACATAATCTCTCCAACCAATCACTCACGCACAAGCCTACAGTTCATGTATGCATCAGCTTCAGTATAAAACCTTACAATGTATGCTCTTCAAATGTATTTTCAACGTACCTCAGCCTTGAGATTCTTGTAGTAGTCCATTTCGTACTGGTATTTGGGAGTGGTGATTCCGAAAAACGAGGCCAAACTTTCTCCCAAATAATCGCATACCTCCAGGGTCCTCGAACCGAGTACCACAGACTGATACCAGAACCATGGTCCCCACGTTAGAGATTTCTGTTGGAAGGAAGAAAAAATATTAGTAAAACTGTGAGTGAAAAGAGATTTTGCATTTCTTTTTCTGGCTTTCAACTTATTCTTGAGACTATCTATTATTTTTTATTTAATTTTTTGAACTGAATTGAATTTATTGCCAAAAATCACATAAAAGTACTTGTACAATACAATCATTAGAGTATGCAATATACCGGGTGATTACAAATGAAATAGACAACTTCAATAGCCTGTACAAAATTAAACTGGTGTATTTCAACATAGTAAGTGATATAGGTTTGTAGGGAATTTCTTAAAGTTTATGTTGGTAGAACTGTTGCTGGCTATTGTTGGCTGCTCCGTGTTACAACAGCCAGTTTAGTTTAGAAATATGGCCGCTACTCAAGTGGAGAAAGCTTATTGTGTTCTTGAATTAGCCAAAACAAACTCTGTTAATGTTGTGCAGCGTCATTTCAGAACAAAATACGGTAAACCACCACCAACAAGGCAATCAATTTATGACTGGTATGAACGTTTTGAAAGCAGTGGATGTGTGTGTAAGAAGAAGAGTACTGGAAGACCTTCTGTTACAGAAGAAAAAATTGATAGTGTTCGTGATGTTTTTGTACGAAGTCCAGGAAAATCGACTAGATCAGCGAGTTTAGAATTGCAAATTCCTCAACCTACTATGTCCTGAATTTCGTGAGAATCGTTAGAGCCGTTTTCGAGATCGGTGAAATACAAACATCTAAACATCCAACATATAAACAGAAGTTGCTCGTTTAATAGTATAGGATAGTATGCAATATAGAATTACCTACAAATAGACATTGATTGTAACTTGCACAACAATAATTATCTATTACTGTTATTAGTTGTTATACTTCTGAATTGCTAAGTTACTTATTTGACTTAATGTTATGTATCTCATATTTATATTCATATTTGTCTTGTTATTTTTGTTGATCTTGTTACTATTGTATTCTTTTGAAATTGGTGTAAACCGTTGGAAATGTAATAAATAAAATGAATAAATAAATAATTATCAATGTAATATTCGGCACTGTCAACATAAGATTCCCTGTGTGTTGGCGGTGAGGTGCGGTTAACTTATTCTGCTTCAATTCTAGTCAAGTAAGAAGAAATATACAAATTAAATTGAGCTAAAGAAAGTATTACACCTAATATACAAAAATCTCAAAGGCTCACAAAAAAAATTTAAGAATAGTACACACTATATGACAAAGTGATATCCAATTAACCATTGTGACGTCTTGAGGCCATTCCACAAAGGAGAATAAATAAAATAATACAATAAACAAAAAATCCTGTAAGATGATGTAGGAACATTTACAACACCTGGTTCAAGAACGTGAAAATAGATAAACGATTGCTCGATGGGCCCGTTCTGTGTACATGGAATGTGGTAAATTGTCCGATTCACAATTCACCAGGTAAAAAGTTCCGCGTTCCATGGAAAGAGTTTTGACAGATTCTGTACCAGAAACCAGTTCCAGTTCCAAAATCCTGCCCCACAGTCGAAGCGTGGTAAATTGTCCGACCTGGTACAGTTCCAACTATCTGAGCTCTCACTGGTCGATTATATAGTAGTCTGCTTGCTTCTCTGCGCATGTGGTGATAGTTTGTTTACCATAGCATAGCCATAGAGTACATAACCAACAAATATGATGTTTGATAACCATTCATTAAATGAATTTTTCTCTATAGAAAATTTGAGAGTAATGGAATAAAAGAAATGCACACTTTTCTAGACGGTAAGTTTGTAAAACAGCCTTTCTTCATTCACGCAGCTAGTAAACGACACATTTTAGTGTAAAATCAACTTTATATGTGCACGCCAAAAGCTTGAACCAACGATTTTGAAATGGCGTTCCATGGGAACATTTTGCACTAGCCACGTGATGGAACAATTTACGATTGGAACTGGAACAATTTACTGTACACAGAACGTACACTATGTTTTTAGTAACAATGCTTGTTGGATACATCATTATACTTTATACAACTAGTTTAAAGAATATAGGCCTTGTATGTTCAATCCAATAATCTATACTTTTGATTAAATTATGTGTCATTTGTTTATCTATAAAATCGTTTGGAATTTTATATTTTATAATGTAGCTACAATAATATGTAAATTGATGCCTGCTTATGAGTTAGCTTAATGAGTTCTTGTTAAATCTATTTGGTTCATATTCATATTCCATCCAGTCACACTCCTAAGTAGCAAAGAGCCTTGCAGTAATTTATTATCTCCCCATCCCCTTCCTTGGTTGCCCCTTGTTTCCTTGGTTCAGATGACGTACTAGCCACTCTGATAGCTATATAGCTATAAAATACAGTGGAACCTGTATCTAATACTTACTTACCTATACCGTACTTGAATACTCAAAGTCGTCGCCTGATAAAAAAATCTGGCGTGGTACACTCACACAACTTTCCTTGCCGTTATGAAAATTGATCATCTGACGCTAGTGTAAACGCGCATCTCAAGTCTACTATTCAAAGATCTGAGCCAGCTGGTGACAGGACAATAACGCTGGAGACATACGAAGTCTGCTATCTCTTCATAGTGAATCATTCAATAGAATCAACAGTTGCCAACAGTTTGCATTGGATAATCACATTTTCTCGAATTTCGAGCTTATTTTCAATTTTAGGTGAAAATGTTACTAAACATTAATTGTAGAGATTTTCATGCTCAATCTTTTCCACTTGGAATTTTTTGTTTAAATTGTACCTGAAGCATGATAACTTGGAATCTGAAATCAAACTTTGCATAGATGGGGCGGAGCTCCTAAAATTTTCACAGATATGAGACTTGTGGCAGTTGATAGAGCTTATCAATTACTATTTTAGGTATAAATTTGATCAAAATAGTTGAAGAGAAAATCGTGAGAAACACTGTTTTTGACATCATTTTTCCATTTTAGGCGCTACCTTGAATTGCATTTGATCGAAATACTTTCCTTACCTATAGTAATAGGGCAAGGAAAGTAAAAATTAATCTATAATCATGATAAATCTTATTAAAATCTTTCTTTAATACTGACTTACCTATACCGTACTTGAATACTCAAAGTCGTTGCCTAATAAAAAAAAATTAATCTATAATCATGATAAATCTGATTAAAATTATACTAGTCGTTTTCTGAACAGTAGACCTCGCGCAGTTATAAGCCACAGCCTCCTCTTATTCTGTCCATCAGGGTAAATCCTGTCTGTATGACGGTGTCGGCGAGATATCGGTGTGAAAACGGCTAATGGCTATTTGAGTTGGTGTATCAAAAATGCTAACATCAAAAGCTAATCTCTTTCAAGACATACTGACAACAGGTCAGATCGAGTTGAAAGCAGAGAAAGGTCGAGAGAAAATACTATGTTATTTTAGTTATTAATTACATGCGTCATTGCAATGACGCAAGCAATTAATAGTGCATTTTAGGCTAGACACATACCAGTTAGTCAGTAGATTATGAATTGCATGCAATTAATAACTCAATGTAACTAGGTAATAAATCAGCTGTCGTGTGGACTATTAATTGCATGCGTCATTGGCCAGGCACACACCAGTTAGTCAAGGCAAGACAAGACATGATCAGACACAATACTTCACATAGTTGCTTATGAAGACATGTCTACTTGCAATGACTAGTCAGTGTGTGTTGCGTCATAAGCAACTATGTGAAGTATTGTGTCTGAAGACATGTCTACTTGCAATGACTAGTCAGTGTGTGTTGCGTCATAAGCAACTATGTGAAGTATTGTGTCTGATCATGTCTTACTTGACTAACTGGTGTGAGCCTGACCAATGACGCATGCAATTAATAGTCCACACGACAGCTGATTTATTATAAGTTACATTGAGATATTAATTGCATGCAATCAATAATCTACGCGACAGCTGATTGATGACGAATAATTATTACTCTATAGTCTAATTTTCACGTTAATATTGGCGTTAGAAGGAAACTCCTTTTCCTTTTGCATTATCATTAAAATTCAAAATTTCAAAAAACCTTATAATTATATACGTCGACGCGAAATTCAAAAAGGAATATACCTGTCAAATTTCATGAAATTTTGCCTCGTTTCGGAGTAAATGCGGAACATAAATATAAACATACAAACATATATAAACATGAAGAGAAATGCAGAGCCGCGAACTTGAATCTTAGACCTCACTTCGCTCGGCCAATTAGGCCACTTATATTTACTATAGTAATAGTACATAATCTTAATATGTATAATACTTAATATGTATAATAAAACTCTCATACATATATAAAATATATTAATATTTTCAATTTCTGAGAGTTTATTGAATGTAATCATTCTATTATATTCGGTTTTTAATCAAATCAAATTCAAAATTTCTAGTTTATTTATTTCTGGACTGAAAAGTGGCCTCAAATCAATTCAAATGGATAGCATGACCTATAATTTTAATTCATTCATAACTCTACCTTCATTGCATTATCATTCATCCCATCATCATCACCTAGGCTTGAAATACTTCTAGAAAGACGCCTTTGTAAAATAATAAATAAATACATAATATTGGCAACAAGCTCAATATTCAAGAACGTCAACTATTAGTATGATCAATTATTCCAATTTAACTTACAGGATTGATAGCCATTGTTTCGTTGACAGTTTGTTTTTTGCAAGTATCTGGATCATCGGTTTCCTCATCAGTGCTGTACTCTTCAATCACACCGTCACTGAAATGCAGAACTCTGCGTGGTATTCGCTTTTTCTTGCCTTTTTCAGCATCTGACTCTGATTCGCCAACAGTTTCTGACTTGGGATCCATAGCATCCTGTAAATCGTAAAGAAATTTCATTACAACTAGACTAGTAGATCTGTGAACAGTAGACCTCACGCAGTATTCTCATCTACAAGTACCTGATCGAAACTATAGACCCTATGGAAATACAACAAAAGACTGGCTTCTCCACACATCTGTGTAATCACTTGTCAGCTGATTTATGATGAATAATTCTATAGTCTGATTTTTACTCTAATATTGGCGTATGAAGGAGGCTCCTTTTTCTTTTTATATTATCCTTGAAATGCAAAATTTCCAAAAACCTTGTATATACGTCGACGCGCAATTTAAAAAAGGAACATACCTGTCAAATTTCATGAAAATCTATTACCGCGTTTCGCCGTAAATGCGCAACATATAAACATATAATCATTTAAACATTAAGAGAAATGCCAAACCGTCGACTTAAATTTTAGACCTCACTTCGCTCGGTCAATAAAAAACGTGAAATATAAATAAATTATTCTGGACTCTTCTATACCTCTAATACCTTCTACTTCATCCATTACCCACACTTGTGGGATCGATGACGTCATGAAACTCAAAACACGTGAATCGACACATAACCGTTCAGATGGCAGTGATCCAGTGACAACTTTCAGTAAACTTTCAAATTATCACACATAAATTCATCTACACTGTAATATGTAGTCAGTGTTTGAGAGCAGTGTGGTGAGTGCCTATTTTCTTATTTGATTTCTGCCTTAGGGCAGTTGTTTTTCTTTTACTTTTCTTGACGTGTCCCAGTGGGCTTCACTTTAGTGATCCCTTATGGACCTAATCAATTAAATACTAAATATGCCTTGTCACACAGCAGCTTCCAGACAGTTCTATTCAAGGCAGCCTCATCAAAACTGCTTCACACCAGGAGGCAGCTTCTTGAAGATTTTCAGGGCAGAAATCCTATAACTGGCTGTGATCGGTGGAGGCGTCTCCTGGGGACATCCAACAGCTCACGGTGCCTGGTGCTGTGGTAGTGGATGTCACTACGGGCTGTATTATGTATCCTCTAAACATACACCAAGCATAGTAGGATGTAGTGGCTAATGACCTTCAGTGCACCAAGGGGAGCAAAGATGGCCTTGCAGTGGGCAAGATGGTTGTTGCCTGTTATGATCATCACAGCCCTCTTTTGTAGCCTCAGGACATCAGCAGCCCCCACAGTAGTAATCCATAGGTGATGTGGCAATGGAAGAGAGCGTGATACATCATTACAAGATTCCTCTCAGTCGCCAGGCTCCATGATCATCTTGAGCAGCAGGAAGCAAATGCGGGAGAATCGGCTGATTCACCTGCTGTATATGACTGTTCCAGCTGAGTTTCAGTCCAATACAAAACCCAGCAGCTTCACTGGATCCTGAGGGTGACGCAGTTCTTGTGACAAGCTGCAGATGATCATTTGGGTCTTGCTTTCTCATTAAGGTGGAATTGATTAGCCAGGAACCACAAAGTGTGGCAGACCGAAGATGCACCCAATGAGTTTCAGAGCAATACAAAACCCAGCAGATTCACTAGATCCTGAGGGTGACGCAGTTTTTGTGACAAGCTGCAGATGATCCTTTAGGTCTTGCTTCCTCATTCAGCTGGAATTGATTGGCCAGGAACCACAAAGTGTGGCAGACCGAAGATGCACCCAATGAGTTTCAGAACAATACAAAACCCAGCAGATTCACTGGATCCTGAGGGTGACGCAGTTCTTGTGACAAGCTGCAGATGATCCTTTGGGTCTTGCTTCCTCATTCAGCTGGAATTGATTGGCCAGGAACCACAAAGTGTGGCAGACCGAAGATGCACCCAATGAGTTTCAGAACAATACAAAACCCAGCAGATTCACTGAATCCTGAGGGTGACACAGTTTTTGTGACAAGCTGCAGATGATCCTTTAGGTCTTGCTTCCTCATTCAGCTGGAATTGATTGGCCAGGAACCACAAAGTGTGGCAGACCGAAGATGCACCCAATGAGTTTCAGTACAATACAAAACCCAGCAGATTCACAGGATCCTGAGGGTGACGCAGTTCTTGTGACAAGCTGCAAATGATTCTTTGGGTCTTGCTTCCTCATTCAGCTGGAATTGATTAGCCAGGAACTACAAAGTGTGGCAGACCGAAGATGCACCCGACGAAAGTAGAGATGCATAATCCGCAAACATCTGATAGTGGTCGTCAAGGTCATTTACCATGATTAGGAACAGTGTAGGCCCCAGTACCGATCCTGAGGAAGATCAAAAATTACAGAAAGAGTCTGGGAGTTTGCACTACCAAGAAAGACAGGCTGAGTCCTTCCAGAAAGTTATGAGCCCAAGATGGAAAGGGCAGAGTCCCTTAGACCATGGAAACTCAGATTTCTAAGTAGGAAGCCATCGTCCACACAGTCGAAAGCTCGGCTCAAATCACACAGAGCAAGAGCTAGAAACTCACCATCCTCGAAGGCAGCATCAATCCGCTTAGTTACATAGTCCAATGCAACCACTGTCGGTCTCCCAACTCTGAAGCCAAACTGCATGTTGGAGAACAGGCCATTTTCTTCAAAGAAAGCCTCTAGCTGAGGCTTGATGACTGCCTCAATCACCTTGCCAAAGACAGGAGTTATGTAGGTTTTTACAATCACCCCTTCTTGATGACCGGGACAGTTTTTAAAGTCATCAAGAAATCAGGAAAATTTAGACCACAAGAACTTGTTAGACAGATGCAGAGAAAGAATCTGCAATGGCATTCACATCAAGAATTGAATAATTTTTTGGAAACTAGGTGTGGAGGCGTAGATGTTGAGGCGTTCACAGTATATATTTGTTTAAAATTGAAATAACTTAAAGACTAGTTATATATATGTTTCTGTTGTTTAATTGCATGTTTCATATTGTATTGGAGTATTGATGTAGTGAATAAATGGTTTAGGACAGTCAATTAACTGTCAACGATTAGAGACAGCCTATAGGCCTAATTCCCTTCTATAAAAACTAGACATTCCTCACAAGCTTTTTAGTTTTTCAAGATCGGGCCATGACCTTTCTTAGACATGATATAATTTGATAAATGATCTTTTTAAACTCTATAACCGATAATGATAATAGTAATTAAAATGTATTTTTACCACTGAGTTATCAACCTAGAAAAATGTAGAAACGTTTACTCACTTCAATGTTAATTTTTTCAAATTGTTCGGATGTATTTACCGACTCAGGTGGGTCCACAACTTCAACTATACGTTCAACACTCATTTTAAAATGCTAATAAACACTGACAACTTTAGATAAACGCAAAATTTAGCAAAGTTTTGACAATAAACAAGACACGACACTCCCTTTGTTTTGATTTTAGATTGAAAATGGAACAGGTGATTGCATCAAAATGCGTCACAATACAATTTTAATGGTTGGTAATGCTGTGTAAAAGTTTTTGAATTCTAATCATTGAACTATATATTCAAAAATAAAATCACTTCAAATTTCTAATTTGATCTATTTGATTAATAATCTTAATTTTGATAAAAACATTCAATAAATGATTATCACTTATCTAAGCAAGAGAATCAGCTGACTGATTTTGTTCAAGATTTGGAGGTTAGTTTGACTTATAAAATGGGGTTAAACTATTTTGATTCTAATAATGGACTTCAAATTGAAAAAATATGATTGAGCCTGTTTATAAATAGTTTTTACTTTTTAGATCTCAAATACCATCCATTATGAAGTTTACAGAACATCTTGCAGCTCACATAACACCAGAATGGAGGAAACAGTACGTCAATTACGAGGTATGAGGCTTATCATTTCAAATAGATTGATTGATTTTAGCAAATATTTTCTGTTTATGTACTCCATCAAAATCATAATAAACCATTGCATTAACTCCATCCTTTTCCTGTTTTAGGAAATGAAATTGATGCTGTATGCAGCCGTAGAACAGTCACCCTCTGCCGAATTGGTAGAGCCCGATATACTGACAAGATACTTTGCCAAATTTGATGAGGAATTCTTCCACTATTGTGACAAGGAGCTGGCCAAGATAAACACGTTCTATTCTGGTATGTTCGAGAAATAATAGGATGTTTTTTAATATATTTATTTGTTCTTTAAGACATAATATTTTTTAGAGGTTAGTGTCAGCATTCAAATAAATCAAGAGTATTGCTGTCGTCAACGCTGCTGTAGTGAACAGATTTTTGGTTTGAGCAGCTTATAATATAAACTACAAAGAACTGTATTTTTATCTTTATTTTTGCAGAAAAACTAGCAGAAGCGACCAGAAAGTACGGTAACTTGAAAAGTGAACTGATCGAAGCCCAAGAAAATGAGTACCGTGGCAAGGAACGGTTACTACAGCGGCCGAAAATTTTGCGCAAACGAGATGTGCCCGCGCGTAAAATTCAAGAACTAAAACTGGCCTTTAGCGAATTCTATCTTAGCCTGATTCTTCTGCAGAACTATCAGAATCTAAACTTTACCGGCTTTAGGAAAATACTGAAGAAGCATGACAAGGTGAGTGCTTAATTTAGTCTCATTATTTTTATTATTATTATTGTCATTTGTTACGTGAAGCCACAAACCTGAGCAGAGCTCAAGTGGCATAGGTATGTAACATGTCATGAACATTTTTCTATGTATCTGTATCAACTCAATGAAGGCACCACAACATTCCTCCATTGTATAGGGACTCGCTTCCACAAGTACATTAGTAATTGAAGACAAGAAAATCCTATGACTACCACATAATCTTATTCTTTCAGGTAGACAATTGAAGAGCTTGAGATGGCACATGGCAACAACCAGTGGTTAAAACCCTTATAAGTGATTGAATATCTGACTCTTAAGCTGCGTTTACACCAAAGCTATTAACAAAATGTTAATAACTCAATCCTTATAGATTCTATTAGATTGAACATAACTTATCATACACATGATGAACATATGTGTTTGTCAAGCTAATAGAATCTTTAAGTATTAAGTTATTAACATTTTGCTAATAATAACTTTGGTGTAAACTCAGCTTAAGAGTCAGATATTTAATCACTTATACGGGTTTTAATTCTATTTAACATTGGTTGAACAACTGGTTGTTGCCATGTGCCATCAGTTAAGTAACGTTAGTCTGACTTGTAACTGATAGCTCCTTGGTTTCGCCTGCTGTCAACGAGATAAGTAAAGTTTTCTGAATATTCATTTTTACTTTCCTTGCCCTATTAATATAGGTAAGGAAAGTATTGCTTTCCAAAAAAATTAAGATACCCCAATTTCTAAATTACTATACGTTTCAAGGTCTCTCGAGTCCAAAAAAGTGGTTTGTGGGTATTCGTCTGTATGTGTGTGTGTGTGTGTGTGTGTGTGTGGTGTGTGTGTGTGTGTATGAGTGAATGTATGTTTGTGTACACGATATCTCATTTCCAACTAACGGAATGACTTGAAATTTGGAACATAAGGTCCTTACACTATAAGGATCCGACACGAACAATTTTCGATCAAATGCAATTCAAGATGGCGGCGAAAATGTTGTCAAAAACATGGGTTTTCGCGATTTTCTCGAAAACGGCTTCAACGATTTTGATCAAATTTATACCTAAAATAGTCACTGATAAGCTCTATCAACTGCCACAAGTCTCTTATCTGTAAAAGTTCAGGAGCTCCGCCCCATCTATGCAAAGTTTGATTTTAGATTTTCAATTATCAGGCTTCAGATACAATTTAAACAAAAAAATTCAAGTGGAAAAGATTGAACATGAAAATCTCTACAGTTAATTTCCAGTAACATTTTCACCTAAAATTGAAAATAAGCTCGAAATTCGAGAAAATGTGATCATTCAAATGCAAACTTAATTCGAGAGCTAAATGTACATTCTATTAAATTCATTCATTGTCACAATACATCAAGTTTTTAAGCTTCACTCATGTGATGGTGACATGTCAATATTACTAAATCTAAATTATTATATAATTACTATAAAGTATTGTCAAGTAAAATAATAATAAAAAATGCATGATTTTACATATAATGCCTTAATGTATACAAAATAATTGTTTATATTGTCTATATTATTGTCTATATATCTATTCTACTGAATTAAAATTGTGGAATGGAGTACAAGGTTTTTTCAATATTAGAAATTTTCTGACTGCTTTTTTGAAAAATTTTACCGAATTCGTTCATACCGAAATCATTCAATGGAATAGATAGCAGAATTGATCTCGTCAGCTGATCAATTTCAAATTATATTTCCGAAAACTCGGCAAGGAAAGTTGTGTGAGTGCGCCACACCAGATTTTAATCCATGTTTTCTCTCTGTTCGGCCAGCTGTTAACAATGGACATAGGTGCGCACTGGCGCTCGGAGAACGTGGAGACGGCGCACTTCTACGTGAACAAGGACATCGACCGGCTGATTGCCGAGACGGAGGCAACCGTCACACAGGAGTTGGAGGGGGGAGACCGGCAGCGCGCCATGAAGCGGCTGAGGGTGCCGCCGCTGGGCGAACAGCAGAGTCCGTGGACCACGTTCAAGGTCGGACTGTTCTCGGGGTCGTTTGTCGTGCTGCTTATTGCTGTTATACTCTCAGGTAATTTATACAACTGATTAGAAATGAAACAACAATTTATTGTGCTGTTGATTATACTGTGACTACTATACTGTCAGAAGAGTGGGAATAGTCCCATTAGAATAATGAATGTTATATCTCCACTATATTCACCAACTGTGACACTAGTAGTTCTGTGAACAGTAAACCTCGCGCAGCTATAAACCACAACATCCTTTAATACTGTCAATCAGAGTAAATAATTATGTCCTGTCCTGTCGTGTCGTGTCGGCGAGATATCGGTGTGTTAACCAGAGAAGACAGAAATAATATTTACTTACTTTATGGTTCAAGTAATAGCAGTTTGGCTTGTTGTATCGACAATGCTAATAATTTGTTGTAAACAACCATGCATCAAAAGCTTACCAAGTTGAAAGCAGAAAAAAGTCGGGACTATGCTACTTCGAGTTATCAATTGCATGCCTCATTGCATGCAATTAATAGTCAACAAGACAGCTGATTTTTTTACAAAGTTACATTGAGATATTAATATTGCATGCGTCATTGCATGTAATTAACAATCCACTTGACAGCTGATTTGTAATATTGTAATATTGGCATTTGAAGGAGACTCCTTTTCCTTTCGTATTATTCTTCAAATGCAAAATTTCAAACAAACATTATATATACGTCGACGCGAAATTCAAAAAGGAACATACGTGTCAAATTTGATGAAAATCTATTGCCGCGTTTCGCTGTAAATGGAGAACATGAATATAAACATTACAAACATACAGAGAAATGCAAAACCGTCGACTTGAATCTTAGACCTCACTTCGCTCGGTCAACTAATATGTGGAAACTCGCCTTAACCAATCGGTAATTGTGAAAACGGTATTTCACTTGACATATACTGTTGGTTGGTCACCCCTGAATAATTCACTAGTTTCCATTTGTATATCGCAATGTTTGCAGGTATCTTCCACGGCGGGACGAGGGACGACTGGCGTGTGGCGATTCGACTGTACCGGGGTCCACTGCTGGTCGTCGAGTTCCTCTTCCTCATGGGAGTCAACGTCTACGGCTGGCGGTCATCGGGCGTCAACCACGTCCTCATATTCGAGTTGGATCCGCGAAATCATCTCAGCGAACAGGTCTACAATTATTCTATTCGTAGCTAATATAAGCATGTAGTGTGACCCAAAAGTTTCCATCTTATGATGATTTAGTCAAGGGTTGATTGGTTTAACTTCTGTAACCTTGACTGAAAACGCTGTCGTATGGTTTTTGAAAAGAAATTTTGAATTAAAAAAAATTTGTTAAGACAACGATTTTCTAAAAATATTGAAATAATTTATAAATTATTGATAACCAGTATTAAGGAAACCCTATTACTAATTATTCGGTATTCTCATCTAATGGAATGAATTCAGGAAAAATTCAATCAAACACAATGAATGTTTAGAAATTCATTATAAAAAAAAAGATTACCACTTCACAAAATTCCATATACATGACAATTACCTTATTCTAAATTGATGATGGGCCCATTCATTTGTTTAAGTCTTTCATGAATCTCATTGCCGGAAAATATAATTTGATTGTCACATTACCTCGGTACCGAGTTACATCACAGAGTATTCGGTAAAGATGTTCCATAATTGCTTAAAAGAAAACACAGCTTGGTAATTATTTCCTATCCTCCATATCCGTTTTAACTTGTTCCTCGTATGATGGATGCACTTGGAGTCCCTTGTCTCCTATTCATAATTATTGTGGATTGATTTGGCATTAACAAGGATCGTTCTTCCATAGTCAGTAGTAAATTAGTTTGCCACAAACATGGACCGCTGTGAAATAAAACAGCCAAGAATAATTTCTAAATCTTAAACATAATACTTATCTTTCCAAAGGAACAATTCAATTATTACATTAGTGTGAATGATTATCTCTAGTACATTCGGACTTTAACCCTTTGAATTGGAACTTAGTCTAATTATACACTCTACTTTTACATTAAGTTAATAATCCAGTTATAACGTTTAAGAAAACTATTGATAATTACTTTTCCCCATGAACTATACGACATAATATTTATGAAAACAAATTAATAATAACATTTCTATTTTACTTGAGTGAATTACTTTTGAAGTTATCAACTCTCAGAATGAACAACCTTTAATATAATAAAAAATTATAACAAATAGTTTACCTTGAGTAGCGGGTTTGAGTATAGCTTATATACAAATATCTTCAAATGTCGAAAAATTCAAAATCACTTAACAAAATAGAAAGAAAGAAACTTGAACTGAATAATCACATCGTGGAGTAGTTGTCAAACCTAGGGCTGCTTGCTGGCAACTGAATAAGGAGAAAATGATTTCTCCCCTCTACCAATGCCTGGCACTGGCTGGGTGCTCACCCACAGCTTGCTGAGTAAGCACAAATAAATAAATGCTCTCTTTGTTCTTATTCTTCTTCCTAAATGTTAATACTTATTTGCCATATTATAAATGAAAGGGAAATGAAATTTGATTCATAATCAAAATTCGTTTCATGACGGAGTAGAACTCATATAAATGATGTAGGATCAAGTTGCTTGGCATGCTGATTGATAACGCACTCACTTGGGAGGTTTATGTCAATGAGAAAAGTGTTTGCAGGGATGCATCAGATGAAAAGGTTGAGGAGATTTTGCCTGTGGGAGTGAGGAAGACTCTGGTCCAGGCGGTTATTCTTCCCCATTTCGATGATTGTTTGATGGTGTACAATGGTGTTTAATGGCATTAAACTATGCTCTGCGATTCGTTCTTGATTCTCGATTGAATGTTCATCCAACACCCCTGTGCAGAGAACTTAATTGGTTAAAATAGGATCAGAAACGATCGTATTTTATCCTATGCTAAACCTACAGAATGATTGGGAGGTACAGTACTGGTCTAGGATATATGAGAGGAAGAATTATACTTTCCACAGAGGTTCATCGAAGGATACCTAGTCTCACTGCTTCTTTCTTCAGGTTCCGTAACCACAGAATAGATACAGAATGGAAACTTGTAATCAAACGCCTATCTTACCAATGCTTTTTACATGACCCCAATACTAAACACGTCACGTGACCTTGGGAAGTTCCAATCCTGGTCTTCTGATTGGCTCGTGGCAGTGAATGAGATCAATTTATCCGGATCATTAAAGTGATCCGAACCTACCATCAATACTATTACAATGCGGCGCTTCCTAACAAGATGGCGGATTTTGGCGTCAGGGTATAGCCAAGTTTCCGTACTGTATGTATACTGAGCCGTAACACCAAACGGCAATATCAGGAGCATCGTTCTGTGTTGGGGCTTCCCGTGAATGGAATGCTCTGCCACTTAATATTATTTATTTAATCAATCATGCACAATTATTATTACACTCATATGAGAAGGCACAACAGGCTTATGCCCAAAACTGTCCCTTCTCAAATTCATACTACAGTCCAAATCAAAATGTAGGTTAAGCTACTATCACTTATTGAAATAACAATAAATTATCCTTCCCTCATTCTTATCACTGTTCCGAAAGAGAGTGCACCGACACCTAGTTCATGCTTCTGGGTATTAAACTTATGGCTTGAAATGAGAAGGAGTTGTGTTTCTTTTAATTTACATAAGAAATACAGTTTCTGTATACATAATGTAATAGTGCGAAGAGAACCTCCATGAAATATGTAAGCTGGGTACGATAATGATAACAAAAAAGGAAGAAAAGAATATCCAACACTTTAGTTAAATATTGTAATAAGGTTAAATATTATGATTGGGCCATTTCAAATAGAAATATAATGAAAGAAAACTAGAACAATTCTTAATTAAAATAGATATGAACGCTACTCGCTTTGCTGCAAAGATTTCAGTTTTTGTGGTAATAAAATAAATTGATCTCAACAAAGAAAAACACCTACCTTTCGAGATGGCTTCCCGTTTGGAATTCACTGATAAACGCAACTTTACAATTAATATAAAAAACCAAATTATCTGAACTAATGAATAGGGTTCATAACTTGTCTTCTTTAATGATACAATTCTTTTTAGACTGCACGAACTGTGACAAAAAAACTATTATAAAAACAAGTCTATAGAATAGAATAGAAATAGTCTTTATTCATCAGATGTAAGAAATACATTGGAACAGTGTCAATAGATTAAATATATATATATATAGATATAAATAACTAGGCTAGCCTAGTATAGACAAAAACGTTTCGTCAAAAATCAATGTTAAACTCTTCAAACGAATACAGCGACAATTTGACCAGATATTCCCTTAGATACTTTGCAAACATTGTTGGATCTTCTAATATTTGGAGACTGCTTGGCAACTTTACAAAACACTTCTTACCTCTGTATATGGTTTTTTTCGTAAAAAGATCTAATCTGTGCCTCTCTGTTATACGACCAAACCTTGTATTATAACCGTGAGTGTTATTTCTCAAGTTTGTGTCACCAAATTTTTTGAAAAAGACTATAACATCATATATGTATTGTCCATATATTGTTAAAATTTCCAGGTCTGAGAAAGCTAATTTTACAGAATCAGTTCTATTGAGGTTCAGCATAATTCTTATTGCTCGTTTTTGCTGTTTTAGAATTTTATCAAGGTTACTTTTACTTGTACTACCATATATGCAGAGACCATATGATAGATGTGCATGTACTACTGAGTGGTATATTGATTTTAATATTTGTATACTACATAAACTGGACATTTGACGCAATGCATATAGACCTGGGGATATTTTTTTCACAACATTGGCAACATGATTATCCCACGAAAGGTTACTATCTATTAACAGACCAAGAAATTTAGTTTGATCTTTACAATCCAAAAGGGTGTTATTCATAGCTACGCTTGGACACAATTCACTCCTGTTCTGCCTTGTTGAAAAGGGGACTACAATAGACTTACTTGAGTTCAGCAAGAGATTTCGGCTATTCAGGTATTCATTAATAGAGGACAGGCCTACAGCAGATGAGAGTTCTACATCCTCAATCGATTTTCCTGAAAATATGATGTTAGCATCATCTGCATAGAGACACACAGAGGCATGTGCTCGAACCACATCAGGCAGACCCTTGATGTAACATAGGAATAGTAAGGGACCCAAAATGGACCCTTGAGGGACACCATACTTTAAACTTCTTAGGTTAGAGCGATAACTGTATTTGTAACTATGATTGTTTTTCTCCTCAGTATGCTCTATTTCAACAAATTGCTGTCTGCCAATCAAATAAGATGAGAACCACTTCCTCTCCTTATCATGTACTCCCAATTCCTCTAATGCGCGCAAAAGAACATTATGAGACACACTATCAAATGCACGTGTCATATCTAAAAATATGCCAATAATTCTCTCACCTTTATCTATTGTATTAATTATGGTATCTATGAAATCCACCATTGCTGTAATTGTTGACTTTTTTGAGCGGAAACCATGCTGTTCTTTATCCAATAAATGGTTTGCTTCTAGGTATTTCATTAATTGAATATATACCACACGTTCAATGATTTTTGAGAAAACTGATAACAACGCTATTGGTCTGTAGCAACCTGGATCATTGATGTCACCTTTTTTAAATATTGGAAGAACTTTAGCTATCTTCAGTTTATCAGGAAATTGACCTGCTATAAGGGATGAATTTATAATGTGTGTTAATGGCTTGATTATAGCTCGTAAAACTCGTTTCACTACCGTTATTGGGATATCATCTGGCCCAGAAGAGTGTTTGTTCTCAAATGACATCACTATTTTATGTAATTGACACTCAGTAATAGGTTCAAATCTAAACCTCAATGAAGATTGACAACAACGTGGATTTTGTACAGTTACAGGTCTAGAACCATTGGGAATATCTGGTTTAACAAACCTATCAACAGCCGAAACAAAAAAATCGTTAAATATATTGCTCACAGTACTAGGATTCGTTGAGTGTATACCATCGCTTATTACACTTAGATTTGAGTTGTTCTTCCCATTCTTACCCACCTCAGCATTTATAATTTTCCAAGTTACTTTATTCTTATTTTTAGAATTAGAAATTTTCCCATCAAAGTATTTTTGTTTATTCTTTACAATCATAAGTTTAAGAGCTTTCTATTATTTTTTATTTGAATCTTTAATTCTTCTCTTTTTGTTTGTCTATGTAAATTCTCTTACTCTAATAATTCTCTTTTTTTTATCAGTGACCTCTGGACTTATCCCGTTCCTACAATCAGTTTCTTTAATAGTTCTCAGGATTTTTGGAAAATTAATATTAAAATAATGTGAAAAAGTCGAGATAAAGACATTGTACTTTTTATCCACTGGTGATTGATAAACCTCCATCCAATTTAAATGAGCTAACTCTCTATAGAACACTTCTAAGTGGCAGTCATCAAATCTACGACAAAATTTCCTGATTGGCTTATCGCGGAACACACTCATACCTCGGATCTCGAGCAGCTGCGCATCGTGGTCCGAGATATGAGTGATTATACCCGATATCTTTAAACTATCATCAGCTATGTTGGTAATAAAGTTATCTATCGCTGTTTCAGATGTGGTAGTAATTCTTGTAGGGAAATTGACTTTATAAATCATATTATGCATTTTCAGTACATTTAAGAATAATGATGAAGTTAGTGCATATTGTCTTGGTTCATAGTCAAAAAAGTTATCTATTTCAATTGTATCATAGCATTCAAAATCAATTTCATCTAATTCATCTGCAAATGGCATTTAATAAAAGTGAGAAAAAAAAAATAAAAATCAATAAGTGAAAATTAAATTAAATTATTAGAAAAATAAAACAATAAACAAATCGAGTCTTACCTGTAGACTCCTATCAACTAATTAATATTATAAAGGTATTCTCTATGTATGTTTATACTGAAAGAACTAAGATAAAATAAACAATACTTTTTGTATGAGATTCCTATCATGTATATTATGTACAATAACAAATGCAACTACTGATTACATATTGTTAAATATCTCGAGATCCTCATCTTTTACAACTCTTATCGCTGGAGATTCTGGTGTTTTTCGAATAAAAACTTTGCCTTCCCTAACCCATGCGAAAGCAATTTTTTTGTCTCTTTTCAATGATTTGGCTTTTCCCAACAGAATTTTATTCACTCTGGTCAAATGTTCATTGATATATATTATGTTGTCTGGTGAGAGACGAGCGTTTAGTGAAGTTGTAGTTAGCAGGTTACCTCTTCCTTTTGCTGCAGCCAACCATCTAAGTTTTGAAGATCTCGATACAAATTTGCATATTATTGGTTTGATAGATTTATTCCTGGTCGGTACCCTGTGAGCAATAGACACATCCTCGTCTTTGAATGGAATGTCCAAAATGGTTGCAATGTTATTTAGTATACTGTAGACGTTTTCATTCTTGGTCACAGGAACACCCGAAATTTCAATATTGTCTATGCGCGATCTTTGATTCAACTCATTTATTTCAAGCCGGTACTTATTATTTTCTGTTTTCAATTGTTCACAGTTCTCTTTAATTGTTTTATTTTCTACTCTAAGCTCATCCATGGTTAGTTTCATATTACTTATTGTGTTAGTCAGAGTAGCGATTTCTTTTTTAAATTCCTTGAACTTACCGTCGATAAATTCTTTTAATGCTTTAACAGTGTCCTCGGTATTTTCACTGGAATCACTAGAGTCATTCAAACTTTCTTTTTTGGTCATGATACAATCCTCGCACTTCCAGGTCGCCTAACGTTGACCTAACTTACGAAGATTTTTGTTGTTTTTCAGTCTCGTACACTCCGGATGAAAGCAATTTTTGCATACACTACACTCAATATATTTGTTAGCACTTTCAAATTCTGAACTGCACTTAAAACAATTTTTCTCCATTTTAGATTAAGTTAAGTTACTGTACTTTTGTAGGTTAATTACTGAAATTATAGAGAATAGTATACTTTGTTATTTGACAGGAGCCAGCAGACCGAGCTATCGCGATAAGATTAGAAACATCCGTCCGCTATCACGGTCTGAACTGAACTCATAATGTAATAGTGCGAAGAGAACCTCCATCAAATATGTAAGCTGGGTACGATAATGATAACAAAAAAGGAAGAAAAGAATATCCAACACTTTAATTAAATTGATAACATTAGTTAAATATCGTAATAAGGTTAAATATTATGATTGGGCCATTTCAAATGGAAATATAATGAAAGAAAACTAAAACAATTCTTAATTAAAATAGATATGAACGCTACTCGCTTTGCTGCAAAGATTTCAGTTTTTGTGGTAATAAAATAAATTGATCTCAACAAAGAAAAACACCTACCTTTCGAGATGGCTTCCCGTTTGGAATTCACTGATAAACGCGACTTTACAATTAATATAAAAAACCAAATTATCTGAACTAATGAATAGGGTTCATAACTTGTCTTCTTTAATGATACAATTCTTTTTAGACTGCACGAACTGTGACAGAAAAACTATTATAAAAACAAGTCTATCCTCTTCACTAGATCAGCTGGACTTACTGTTAGTCCTATCAAATGAGCTCTCTCCAAAAAATATAATTTTTGGGTATAAATAAACTATCGAAACATGACAGCCACCTCGAGTACATAATAACATTTTCTATGTATCCCACGAGCGCACGTTTGTTATTAAAATAGAGAAAGATGCTAGAGTTAAATTTGACAACAAACAAATAAACAATATTTCTGTCAATGACAAATGACTGTTCAATGAATTTTTAATTTATAACTCTAAAATCCTTATCAATATGAGATAAATATATTATTATATACATGTCCTAATAAGAAATACAGATAATAAGTTCTGCATAAAGTTCATATACTGAATGACGTTTTCGTTTTTGGTTTCCACTATATTCTATTTTACTTGTCTATCTTTCTATCCTGTTTTCAGTGTACATTTCCTAATGCAATAACATGATGTGCTTTCATTTCAATAATCCTCCTTTTCTCTTACCAAATAGATTGTTTTCGTGGTGATAAACGTTTCAATTACATTCACAGCACATAATGGAGACAGCGGCCATTTTCGGTGTGATCTGGACTCTGAGTGTTTTGAGTTTCCTGTTTTCTTCGGCGCTGAGCGTGCCGCCCTATGTTAATCCGCTGGCTCTCATCACCATCATGGCGCTGTTTCTGTTCAATCCGACAAGGACGTTCAGGCATGAGGCTCGCTTTTGGGTGCTCAGGGTACTGGTGAGTGTTTGATTAAGAATTGGAATTATAGAAGTAGAGAAACACTTCACTTGAATGGGCTACATTTGTACAAATTAATAAAAACAATATAAAAACCTTGTAGTATCCTTTAAAGCATTCGATATGGTACCATGGGCTGGTTTGTGGGAGGAGCTAGAAGGCAGAGAGGTATCAAGGAATCTCATAGAAGGCATAAAAAGTTTCTATAAAAATTGCAGAGGTTGTGTAAGGTTGGAAAACTTAGTGTCGGGGGAATTCAGGATGAGGATGGGCTTGAGACAGGGAGATGTCCTCTCCCCCTATCTGTTCAATGTGCTATTGGATGGCGTTATGAAGACCTGCAACCAGAGGCAAAGGAAGTTTTGTGTGGGTAATTGGGGTAATTGCATCGGAGCTTGCTTTTGCTGATGATCTCGTCCTCCTGGCTAAGTCTGAAGAGAGTCTTAGTAACAACTTACAAATATGGCAGGAGGAGCTGCTGAAAAAGAACATGCGAATGAATCTGAATAAGACAAAAGTGATGCATGTAGCAAAAGATCAGAGGCAGTTGGAGATATTCATCGGGGAAAGACAGTTGGAGCAAGTAGAGTCCTTCATGTACTTGGGAGCTACTATTGCCTGTGATAGAAGAATGAAAAACGAAATAAGCAATAGAGCAGCAGCGGCAGGAAGGTTGTACTGGGCATTATCCTAGAAAGTTCCTCAGCAAAAGGGAGGTGAGCCAGGCTACCAAATTAGGGGTTTTCAGATCTACATATGTTCCAATCCTAACCTACTCTTGCGAAACATGGACGCTCTCTGAAAGAAGCCAGAGTCAGCTGCAGGCCCAAGAGATGAGGTACTTGAGGAGGGTAGCGGGGAAAACAAGAAGGGATAGGATAAGGAACCAAAACATCAGAGAGCCTGAATTCCAAACCTCTGAAGCAAACGATTGAAGCCGCACAGTTGAGGTGGCTGGGACATGTGACGAAGATGCCGACTGACAGACTGCCAAGGAGGGTCTGGGGGTGCTAGGGGGAGAGGAAGACCGAGGAAGAGATGGGAGGATGGTGTTCGAAAGATGGCGGAAGAGAGAGGCAGAGGCGTGGAGTGGAGAGAAGTGAGAAGGAAGGCGCAGGAAAGAGAAAGATGGAGGGCTCTCGTAAACCTCAACACCTAACGGTAAAAGAGGATTGACGGATTGACTAAGTAAGTACCCTTTAAAATTTTAAAGTTTTTAATAATAAAGGGTACTAAACGGTTTTTATATTGTTTTTTCTATTAAGAAGTATAGAATAATAGAATTATTACTCTATAGAAGTACACTTTCATAGAATATATACGAGATTGATATTTTTAGAATCTATGTGCAAAATTTGGAGATCTAAATCATTCCCGTTTTTCCGGTATGCAATCCACTAGTTGACATGTTTGATGCGAACAAACGAACACATGAACAAACACAACCCTACTCTCTCTTATTATATAGATAAGTACACTTCAATATAGAAGTACTGTATTTCTGATTGCGTTTTTGGATTACATTGTAGCTGTACTTAGTTTCTCAATATATTGTGATCAAAATAATAACGCAATACAATAATTTATTCGATTTATTTTTTGATTTATTCAAGTATTGTATATTGATTATATGTTTTTTGCTTGTATCTGTTTTTCCACTGTTATTTTTCTTGTAGAATTTGTGTTGTACCGTTGGAAGTTGAATAAATTAATAAGTTAATTTTATTGTATTTTTTCTGTGTAGGGCTACTAGTAATATAAAAAGAAATAAAAATATCAGTACCCTTTTTTGAATTATTTTATCACAACAGGTTTCAACATTCATGCCATTTTCAAGTCTTGTGATAAAATAATTCAAAAAGGGGTCTGAGATTTCTATTTCTATTTATACGTTAATTTCATCTCTGCTCTATTTTCAATCGAACTCAATGTACTTCAACTGGGCCTTTCCAAAGAAGAATGTTATACCGTTCGAAATTGAATAAATTAATAAGTTAACTCAAAGATCATAAACTAACAATAACTGCTCTTCAAGAAAATGCCGGTTTCTCTTAGTTAACCAACCGTATTCTTGATTGTTGGTAGGGAGAGCTGTTTTCAAAATTACCAACTGTCGGGCGACATTTATCGAGAATTATCCAATCAGAGGACAATATTCAAGATTAAAGATTAATGATTTGGTGTAGAAGTTGAAATGAAATAACCTACATAATATTTGGACAATTTGAGACAAAATTAGGAATTTGAAGAAGTTTTGGGCAATAGCCTGTTTTTTCTTTTCCGATCATTGTATTGTTTGTGCTAACCTAATAAATAAATAAATAAATAAATATACTGAGTGTCGGCCGACAATCCGTAAGTTTTGAAACGGCCATTAGGTCAAATCTGAAAAGAGATTGATATAAAGTGATTCTCATGCTCCAACTTGATTTTGTGATTTTGATGTAAGATTTTTGGTAGAAAGTATGAAAATATCCAAAAGTATTATTATACCTAAAGTAGTATTATACCTATAAAGCTTAATCGGTTAGATTTGTAGAGGCCTGTTTACAAGAGATTTGCTCTCTTGAATGTGGTTCTAAGGATATGACGCTATCTTATTTATAAAAACGAGTTATGAAAAACAAAATCCTAATGATCGCAACACGAAACAGAATTGTGAAGGTGACTCATAACTGGCTTAACAGTAACTTAGCTATAGATCAAACTGTCAGCATTCCTTATGAATAACGTCAATGCTTCCCATTAAAACAATGCTGACAGTTTAAAGTGAATGATCACTGTATGGAATTTATTTATTCATCTTTCAATGGTAGACACAGGTTTTACAAGAAATATTACAATAGAAAAATGCAGGATTCTACCATAGAGAAACGATAGCATAAGTAGATATCCCATGGTATAGTGCGTTTATGTCGCAACTCTTACTGTTATCTCAAGCCGATAGTCCATGCAGCTGTGTGACGCTGATAGTCTCTCAAATTGTGCCGTTCATACATTCTCACCTCAACAAAATAGTAAAAATCGACAATAATCGACAGTAGTCGGCTTGAGATAACAGTAAAAGTTGCGACATAAACGCCCTATATAATGGGATATCTACTTACGCTATTGTTTCTCTATGATTCTACTTAAATAAGCTGCGGAAGTTTTGAAAAGTCATGGAAGTGAACTAATTTTATTTCTTTTTTTCAGTTGAAGATTATCGCATCGCCATTCTTCTACGTGGGATTTGCTGATTTCTGGTTGGCGGATCAACTCACCAGTCTGGTTCCTGCATTACTTGATCTGCAGTATTTTGTTTGCTTCTACATAACCAATGAGAGTTGGATGAAAGCCGATAGTGAGTATTTTATTTGAAAAATTAACAAATTGGAATAATAATGCTAATGAATTAATTATTATTAAACGAAAATCCAAATTAAATGCTGTAATTCACCCCGAAGACTTCTGCTACTGCAAATATTGACAACAGGGTAAACAGCTAGAAGGAAATTTGATGAGCGCTACTATTCAAAAATTATTTGTCAGCCCGGGAATCGAACCTAGTACCTCCTAATAATTGCTGGTCAGGAATGCTTACCCTTACACCAAACTGACAATCTCTGGATAGCAGCGCTCATTTTATACGAAGCCATAGCGGCCAGTCAGTCTACAGATGGAAATTACTGAGATATTGCAATTATTCAAATGCTAATGAATTAATTATTATTATTAGATATAATTGCAATATCTCAGTAATTTCCATCTGTAGACTGGCTGGCTTCGTATAAAATGAGCGCTGCTATCCAGAGATTGTCAGTTTGGTGTAAGGGTAAGCATTCCTGACCGGCAATTAGGAGGTACTGGGTTCGATTCCCGGGCTGACAAATAATTTTTGAATAGTAACGCTCATCAAATTTCCATCTAGCTGTTTACCCTGTTGTCAATATTTGCAGTAGCAGAAGTCTACGGGGTGAATTACAGCATTTAATTTGGATTTTCTTTTAATAATAGTAATAAGAATAATAATTATTTCTCCTTGTTAATTAAGCTTGTATGTAAAACTATATAATATTTTTAAACATTTGAAATACAAACACAATATGTTATTTATACTATCTGAATAGTTTTATTGTAGTGTTTAAGGATTTTCAAACTGGAAATGTGTGAACACTGCCATAAGAAACAATGGTATCTATTTCTGTCCAGCAGAGAAGAAATTCATTGTGTATCAATGTGTGAAAATGAAAGAAAGTGACTCTTCTAAGGCAGGCCACTAAAGGTAGAACATGCATGCCATGCATGTTTATCATCAGCGAGATGCTTCTAACATAAAATAACAACCAATAACAATAAATAAACGACTGGATAATTACAAATTATAATGATAGAAAAATAATTTAACTTTGAATAGAGCAGCGAAGGAAGAATTAACAACAATAAATCGGATATACAAAAACCTAACCTCAAAATTTTGCTTGAAGCGTTTCGCTATGATCACAACTGTGATGATACAACAATGAATAAACGTGAGCAAAACCTTTTGCTCATGCTCATTAAAAAAATAGTTTGAGCATTTGCTCAAAAGTAAAGCTTATGCTCAAAATTGTATGAACAAACTAGAGCATTTGCTCAACTTTTGCTTCAAAAAAGGTGAGTCATGTCTCGAGAAGCTTTTCACCTTTTGCTCATAGTAAAATGGCTCAATTAATTCGTGTGAGGAAGAGGAAACTTTTCCAGATACAATCACAACCAATAGTTGAGTACTATAAAACTTTTTAGATTAAACCATGGCATATATCACAATTATTCCTACAAAATAATAAATACAAAAGATACTTATCGGATGGAGCTCCAATGGGGCAGAGTCCTAGTAGTCATGTTAGGTACTTCTATTTTTCCTGCCATCAAAGAATAGGAAGTAGGCATTAAAGAAGATGAGAGTGTAGACGATTATAAAGAGGCTATTGAGGTTATGAGATTATGCTGAAGATTATTATAGAGATGACATTTTTTACGCTATTATTTCAAAATTCAGAACTCAACTAACCTAAAACTCAATTCATAGATAGAGAACAGTGCAGACGACCAAACACAAGCGATGTTTTCACTTGCATATTCAGCACTTAAGTGAGTAGTACCATAGAGAAACAATAGCGTAAGTAGATATCCCATGGTATAGGGCAATTATGTCGCAACTTTTACTGTTATCTCAAGCCGATTACTGTCGATTATTGTCGATTTTTACTGTTTTGACCAGGTAAGAGTGTATGAAAGGCACAATATGAGAGACTACCAGCGTCATAAAGCTTCACAGGAAAGAACTACGTGGACTATCAGCTTGAGATAACAGTAAAAGTTGCGACATAAACGCCCTATACCATGGGATAACTACTTATGCTATTGTTTCTCTATGGTAGTACATTATAACCTTCCACTATAAAAACAAAGTAAAACGAATCAGCTGATGAAAAATCTTTAAAATACGTGAGCATTTGCTCCAGAGTTCAGAAGCATAAGTTAATAGTATAAGGTGAAGCTTATTCAGATAAAAATGAGCAAATGCTTATGCTTCTACCTTATGCACCATGCTCATGAGCATATGCTCAGTTTTTATTCATACTGTCTAATGTAAGACGAATGTGTATCATGCATGTTCTACCGTTAGTGGCCAGCCTTATAAGTCTGCCAACGTATGAACACTTCCATTAGATCCAATGGTATATATTTTTTCCAAGCAAATCTGAAATTTATTGCTTACGAGCCGGCAGGCTCGCTTTGCTCGCCTTATCTGTCTAATTGATTGCCTATCAACGTTCAAAAGTAAAGGATAGTGAATCTTCTCAGCTTGACAATGTGTGAACACCCCTATACCAATCAATGCTCATTTCTCTCTTACAAAGCATACATTCATTTTTTGCCAATGTGGTTGGAAAGAGAAAATTCTGCTTTCCTTCTCTTTAAGATTTTATCTTTTTGTCTGTCACAAAGTGAATTTTTGTGACGGACGTAGAGCCGTCGTCTAATGTATAATTTAGCGAATTTATTATATTTTAGAATAAGAATAGGGTCGACTTCCAGATATATTTTGTTGGACTTGTAGTTGGGTATGTGCATCATCACCATCGCAGGCAACCCTATGAATCATCAGCAGCGGATTCATAATAACCAGAAATTTCCAGATCTTGTTTGCCACTCTGAGCGTTCTCGTATTTAGTATTGCAGCAGCAGCAGCCGTATCATCAAAATGATAAGCGGCTATCGAGTCGGGTCGGTATCGTTCTTCAAGAAACTTCTGGAATAGAAAGATTGTTACCGGCCTAATTTAGTGTAGTAATTAGTATCATTGTCATCATTAACTGCACCCTTAACATCAGGAGCAGCTGAGTCAAACCCTGTCACATGACCAGTGGCGTGATCGTCTTTTCAGACTCCCATTGGTCGGCAATCTCTTTTCCCCCGGCCTCCTAATTTTCAGCGACCCGGTGCTGCTTCAGGGAAACCTGGGAGAGAGTCAGTTGTTCGGTGGTTGAGCGTGAGATCGGGTCGCGAATCTAATCTCCTTACGACGTTCCCGGTATTAATTATTTATAGGAGAATTATTCTATTTTGTGTTAATATAGAATATTGTAGGACGAGTTCCGGACAACTCGAAGTTAGAACTTCCTGGGGGATTTTCTCTCTTGTCGGTTATTTTTCCTAAATTCGTATCACTGGGGGTGGACGAGTTATCCTTGGTTTTGAAACCTGTAAGGGATCTTAAGTTTGTGCTACAAACAGTTAAGTGGGAAATTTAACTAGGCTCTTGTAGCGGGTTATTTTTGAGTACTTAATTTATAAGTCTCGACTCTGTCGCTTCACGACGTTCAAGTTTAATACGGGAAGTGGGAATCGGTTCGCTATTCTCCGTATCAGTATCCACGTCGATTCAGGTAATTGTATGTCAGGACTGGTAGTCCGTATATTTTTCCTTCTCTGTAGTAAGGTGGCCTTCAGTTTAAAGAGTAATTTTTCTCCATTGAATTTTTATTCTTGTAGGGAAATCCCTGTCCTTTTTAAGAATACTTCTTCTCAATTAATTTTTATTCTTGTGGGAAAATCCCTGTTCTTATTTGGAAAAGTTTTCTCGATTAATTTTTATCCTTGTAGAGAGATTATTATCATTTATGGTAAATTTTCCTTGCTTAGTTTTCATACTATAGAGTGGCCCTGTATTTTAAATTCGCTTAGCAGTTTCTGACTTGCTGTAATTCCAAGTAGGAAAAGTCCAATCCTTTTCCTAGAGAACTCAGGTGCAGCTTGAGTTCGTCCTTGTCGAAGTTGGTAGACTGCGACATCCTTTCTCTTACTTTCTCTTCACTTTCCCTATTCTTAAATCCTTCTAGCTCTCAGGCACAGCTTGAGGACTTCCTCGCCGAAGTTTCTAGACTGCGGCATACTTTCTCTTACTTTCTCTTCACTTTCCCTATTCTTAAATCCTTCTAGCTCTCAGGTACAGCTTGAGGACTTCCTCGCCGAAGTTTCTAGACTGCGGCATCCTTCTCTTTCTCTCTCTTAACTTTCCCTATTCTATAATCCTTCTAGCTCTCAGGTACAGCTTGAGGACTTCCTCGCCGAAGTTTCTAGACTGCGGCATCCTTTCTCTTTCTCTCTCTTAACTTTCCCTATTCTATAATCCTTCTAGCTCTCAGGTACAGCTTGAGAACGTCCTTGTTGAAGTCACAGACTGCAACACTTCCTGCTCTCAGGTGCAGCTTGAGAACGTCCTTGTCGAAGTTCCCAGACTGCGACGCTTCCTGCTCTCAGGTACAGCTTGAGAACGTCCTTGTCGAAGTCCCCAGACTGCGGCATCCTTTCTCTTTCTCTCTCTTAACTTTCCCTATTCTATAATCCTTCTAGCTCTCAGGTACAGCTTGAGAACGTCCTTGTCGAAGTTGGTAGACTGCGACATCCTTTCTCTTACTTTATCTTTGCTTTCCCTATTCTAAAATCCTTCTAGCTCTCAGGTACAGCTTGAGAACGTCCTCGTTGAAGTTACCAACTGCAACGCTTCCTGCTCTCAGTTACAGCTTGAGAACGTCCTTGTTGAAGTTCCCAGACTGCGACGCTTCCTGCTCTCAGTACAGCTTGAGAACGTCCTTGTCAAAGTTCCCAGACTGCAACGCTTCTGCTCTCAGGTACAGCTTGAGGACTTCCTCGCCGAAGTTTCTAGACTGCGGCATACTTTCTCTTACTTTCTCTTCACTTTCCCTATTCTTAAATCCTTCTAGCTCTCAGGCACAGCTTGAGGACTTCCTCGCCGAAGTTTCTAGACTGCGGCATACTTTCTCTTACTTTCTCTTCACTTTCCCTATTCTTAAATCCTTCTAGCTCTCAGGTACAGCTTGAGAACGTCCTTGTCGAAGTCCCCAGACTGCGGCATCCTTTCTCTTTCTCTCTCTTAACTTTCCCTATTCTATAATCCTTCTAGCTCTCAGGTACAGCTTGAGGACTTCCTCGCCGAAGTTTCTAGACTGCGGCATCCTTTCTCTTTCTCTCTCTCAACTCTCTCTATTCTAAAATCCTTCTTGCTCTCAGGTACAGCTTGAGAACGTCCTTGTTGAAGTCACAGACTGCAACGCTTCCTGCTCTCAGGTACAGCTTGAGAACGTCCTTGTCGAAGTTCCCAGACTGCGACGCTTCCTGCTCTCAGGTACAGCTTGAGAACGTCCTTGTTGAAGTCACAGACTGCAACGCTTCCTGCTCTCAGGTACAGCTTGAGAACGTCCTTGTTGAAGTCACAGACTGCAACGCTTCCTGCTCTCAGGTACAGCTTGAGAACGTCCTTGTTGAAGTCGCAGACTGCAACGCTTCCTGCTCTCAGGTACAGCTTGAGAACGTCCTTGTCGAAGTCACAGACTGCAACACTTCCTGCTCTCAGGTACAGCTTGAGAACGTCCTTGTCAAAGTCCCCAGACTGCGACGTCCTTTCTCTCCCTCTCTCTTAACTTTCCCTATTCTAGAATCCTTCTAGCTCTCAGGTACAGCTTGAGGACTCCCTTGCCGAAGTTCCTAGACTGCGGCATCCTCTCTCTTTCTTCCTCTTAATTTTTCCTACCCTGTTTAGCGCGAGATCTCAGTTCCAGACTAGAGATCGACCCAGTCGCGGTCCTCAGACCAGCGAGAGGTGTAGGAAACCTTGTGTAGAGCAGGATCTCAGTCACAGATTAGAGATCGACCCAGTCGCGGTCCTCAGACCAGCGAGAGGTGTAGGAAACCTTGTGTAGAGCAGGATCTCAGTCACAGATTAGAGATCGACCCAGTCGCGGTCCTCAGACCAGCGAGAAGCCTAGGAGAATCCTTGTAAACCCTTCCTTATCCTCTCATAATAGTCGACATACTGACTATTAATTTAAAAGCATTTCGGACGATTGAGAGTGATTCCCATACCCTTAAGGGCAGTCACAGATTGGCCCTTAATAACAGGCGCGCAGTCACCAGATTAGCGCGGAAATCCTGTTTAGCAGTTTCAGAATTGCTGAAAATCCTTTCGCAGCTGCAGGCTCGCGATTCAGAAATCCGACACCCGAAACCTAATCCTCCAAACTTTAATTATCATAAAATTGAAATAGATATACTATGTTTAGCTAGCAGGTCCAGCCTGCTGAGAGCTAGAGCGCAATTCTCAGATTGCGGATTATTGAGCAGATATTTATTTGCTGTAGAGAATAATAATCTTATTATTGATTTTCTGTTCCCTATACCGTATACCTCATACCCTGCACCCTATTCTCTATAGCTTACACACTATACCGTGCCCTATTTAACTATATCTCAAATACTACTAATAACTCCATAGTTCCGTCATACCTTTACCTCATAGCTCTCACCTTAAACCCCATAGAAAAACCACATCCCGGGCTTGCAGGTACAGCTTGCTCGCCGTCAATTCGCAGTTGGTTCAGATTGCGTACTACCTTTATAAATAGAATTATTGGTAGGGATCTGATAGTCAGATCCGTCTCCTTGTATAGGGTTATCTTAATCTCCCTTAACACCCATCCTGTATTTCAAAGGCCGAGGGCCGAATCGGCCAGCAACGGCACGGACAAACACTCTTCCCCTGAAATTAAAAATCTCGCGAAAGAAGCAGAGGGTAAAGAATCAGGATAGAGGGAGAAGTGTAGGTCCGGTAACTCCACCTGTCAGTACGGCTACTGACCCCGACCCATATCCGACTGTAGCTAGTTGGAGTTATTACAACGCCACCCGCGTTGTAGCAATACTTCGCAATTATTAGGAAACCTAGAGGGTGGAATAGGGTATTCTAATATGTCATTTAGTCTTCCAATGTTTGAACATTCCCATAAGAAACAATGCTATTCTATTTCTGCCCAGTAGATCAGAAATTAATACTGTTTTAGTATATTTCGCACCTAGAGCAGAAAATGAAATTTTTCCGGTTCGAAATCGGTTTTCAAGTCCGAGGCCGTAGGCCCAGGACTAGAAAAGATTGAGAGCCGGAAAAACATTTTTGCTCATGGTGCAAACGATATTTTTCGCCACACTACAGGTATTGCTGACAAAATAAAGAATACTCATTATCGTACCTATCTCTTGATTTTAGTGGTAGAAGATTTGCAGTCAGGATTTCAGATTCTTTTAAAATTTCACTTGGAATATCACAGGCGTTGTCATCTTCAAGCATTTTTGAAAACTCGGAATACGCTAATCAACAATAAATAATTGAATAAAAATGGCTGCAAAGCGAATGCTGAATTAGTTTGATTTGAAATTCGAACTGAAATAATGGCGACTTCAGATGAAGAAAGTTGACACTCGCCCGATCTAGCGGATGACTTATTAACTACGGACTTCTACGGAAAGAGTACTCTTTCCGGCCTAAGCCGGAAAGAAACCTGTTTCAGTACAGCTTGAGAACGTCCTTGTCGAAGTTCCCAGACTGCGACGCTTCCTGCTCTCAGGTACAGCTTGAGAACGTCCTTGTTGAAGTTCCCAGACTGCAACGCTTCCTGCTCTCAGTTACAGCTTGAGAACGTCCTTGTTGAAGTCACAGACTGCAACGCTTCCTGCTCTCAGGTACAGCTTGAGAACGTCCTCGTTGAAGTTACCAACTGCAACGCTTCCTGCTCTCAGGTACAGCTTGAGAACGTCTTTGACGAAGTCCCCAGACTGCGGCATCCTTTCTCTTTCTCTCTCTTAACTTTCCTTATTCCATAATCCTTCTAGCTCTCAGGTACAGCTTGTGGACTTCCTCGCCGAAGTTTCTAGACTGCGGCATCCTTTCTCTTTCTCTCTCTCAACTCTCCCTATTCTAAAATCCTTCTTGCTGTCAGGTACAGCTTGAGAACGTCCTTGTTGAAGTCACAGACTGCAACACTTCCTGCTCTCAGGTACAGCTTGATAACGTCCCTGTCGAAGTCCCCAGACTGCGACGTCCTTTCTCTTTCTCTCTCAACTTTCCCTATTCTAGAATCCTTCTAGCTCTCAGGTACAGCTTGAGGACTCCCTTGCCGAAGTTCCTAGACTGCGGCATCCTCTCTCTTTCTTCCTCTTAATTTTTCCTACCCTGTTTAGCGTGAGATCTCAGTTCCAGACTAGAGATCATTCCCGTCGCGGTCCTCAGACCAGCGAGAGGTGTAGGAAACCTTGTGTAGAGCAGGATCTCAGTCACAGATTAGAGATCGACCCAGTCGCGGTCTTCAGACCAGCGAGAAGCTTAGGAGAATCCTTGTAAACCCTTCCTTATCCTCTCATAATAGTCGACATACTGACTATTAATTTAAAAGCGTTTCGGACGATTGAGAGTGATTCCCATACCCTTAAGGGCAGTCACAGATTGGCCCTTAATAACAGGCGCGCAGTCACCAGATTAGCGCGGAAATCCTGTTTAGCAGTTTCAGAATTGCTGAAAATCCTTTCGCAGCTGCAGGCTCGCGATTCAGAAATCCGACACCCGAAACCTCATCCTCCAAACTTTAATTATCATAAAATTGAAATAGATATACTATGTTTAGCTAGCAGGTCCAGCCTGCTGAGAGCTAGAGCGCAATTCTCAGATTGCGGATTATTGAGCAGATATTTATTTGCTGTAGAGAATAATAATCTTATTATTGATTCTCTGTTCCCTATACCGTATACCTCATACCCTGCACCCTATTCTCTATAGCTTACACCCTATACCGTGCCCTATTTAACTATATCTTAAATACTACTAATAACTCCATAGTTCCGTCATACCTTTACCCCATAGCTCTCACCTTAAACCCCATAGAAAAACCACATCCCGGGCTTGCAGGTACAGCTTGCTCGCCGTCAATTCGCAGTTGGTTCAGATTGCGTACTACCTTTATAAATAAAATTATTGGTAGGGATCTGATAGTCAGATCCGTCTCCTTGTATAGGGTTATCTTAATCTCTCTTAACACCCACCCTGTATTTCAAAGGCCGAGGGCCGAATCGGCCAGCAACGGCACGGGCAAACACTCTTCCCCTGAAATTAAAAATCTCGCGAAAGAAGCAGAGGGTGAAGAATCAGGATAGAGGGAGAAGTGTAGGTCCGGTAACTCCACCTGTCAGTACGGCTACTGACCCCGACCCATATCCGACTGTATCTAGTCCGCGTTGTAGCAATACTTCGCAATTATTAGGAAACCTAGAGGGTGGAATAGGGTATTCTAATATGTCATTTAGTCTTCCAATGTTTGAACATTCCCATAAGAAACAATGCTATTCTATTTCTGCCCAGTAGATCAGAAATTAATACTCAGTATATTTCGCACCTAGAGCAGAAAATGAAATTTTTTCCGGTTCGAAATCGGTTTTCAAGTCCGAGGCCGTAGGCCCAGGACTAGAAAAGATTGAGAGCAGGAAAAACATTTTTGCTCATGATGCAAACTATATTTTTCGCTACACTACAGGTATTGCTGACAAAATAAAATAAGAATACTCATTATCGTACCTATCTCTTGATTTTAGTTGTAGAAGATTTGCAGTCAGGATTTCAGATTCTTTTAAAATTTCACTTGGAATATCACAGGCGTTGTCATCTTCAAGATTTTTGAAAATTCGGAATGCGCTAATCAACAATAAATAATTGAATAAAAATGGCTGCAAAGCGAATGCTGAATTAGTTTGATTTGAAATTCGAACTGAAATAATGGCGACTTCAGATGAAGAAAGTTGACACTCGCCCGATCTAGCGGATGACTTATTAACTACGGACTTCCAAGCGGCTGGAAAGAGTACTCTTTCCGGCCTAAGCCGGAAAGAAACCTGTTTCTTACGTTAGACGAGAACCGTCTGCAAACAAGGTCTTTCAGATCTACGTAGGGACTGGAAAACAGCTGCTTTCTGTGCAGTGTGGCGAAAAATAATTTTTTGAAAAATTATTACTGTATAAATCAAAATTAAACTGTATAATGTACAGTGATAATATTCCAGCAGTTGCTTAACTGCAATTTCTAATAAAATCTTCCATCAAATTAATTCCATCAATTTCTATCAGAAATTAATATTGGAAATCATGACTTGAATGTAATTCCACTCTGTTTTCAGATGCTACGAAATGTGTTGACAAGGTGTACATGCTGAGGCCCATAGTGGCCTGTTTGCCAGCCTGGTTTCGATTCGCTCAATGCCTTCGTCGTTATAGGGACACCAGAGAGGCATTCCCGCATTTGGCCAACGCTGCTAAATACTCCACTACCTTCTTCGTCATACTATTCTCCTTTCTGCATCAGACTTATTCTAGTGAGTAGTCATTCAGTAATTTTGTGACAATTTATTCCAGTTATTTTATTACGTATGTGGCGCGCGTGACAAGCATGACAGTGCTCTCCAGTAGCGCCACAGTATACATACAGTATGGAAACTTGGCTTGTACCCTGGCGCAAAAATCCGCCATCTTGTTAGGAAGCGCCGCATTGTAATAGTATTGATGGTAGGTTCGGATCACTTTAATGATCCGGATCAATTGATCTTGTTCACTGCAACGAGCCAATCAGAAGACCAGGATTGGAACTTCCTAAGGTCACGTGACGTGTCTAGTATTTGCACCATGTAAAAAGCATTGGTTAGATAGGCGTTTTATTGACAGTTTCCATTCTGTACCTATTCTGTGGTAGCGCTGCTACCACCACGTTTTTAGGGTCCTGCTTACTTTATATACAATTATTTTTAGCATTCAATAAGAAAAAGAGAATTCTTTGTAGCCAACTGGACAAGACAATAAGGAAAAGGCTAATAAAGTGCTATGTTAGTGTTCGTGTTTAGATCATTATTTCGGTAATGTTCACACTAATAAGCACATTGAACCCATGGTATTGAAGACTTGTATTACTGATCACTATGTTACTTCTCTTAGGGTTCGTTGTGAAATAGACTTGACTAACAATGCTGCTCAGTTGCCACTTGTTGCCACCAGGCTCGATTATGATAGGCTTTTGTCTCTTATCCAGTCTGAGGGCTGGCAGTCTGTGTTTTCTAGTAGGGATGTTAATGTTTCAACAGATAACTTTGTAGCAACTCTACAAAGCTATATTGAAAAATCCACTATAAATGTAGCCAAATCTAGTTCGAGGTTTAAAAAAATCAAGCCATGGATTACTCAAGGTTTAGTATTTTCTATTAGAAGAAAGCAAGCTCTATTTAACAAATGTAAAAAGGAACCATTCAATTTAAATCTCAGAAATTATTTTAGAAGTTATCGAAATAGATTGACAGTCCTTATTAGAGAAGCTAAACGATTGTATTATAGCAGAAAAATTGAGGAGGCTGGAAATGATGTAAAACGGACTTGGAATGTAGTTAGGGAGGGAGCTGGTTGTAAAATAAGGAAGGAGTGTTTGGAAGAAATTGAAATTGATGGTAATGTCTATAGTGCTAGGGATAATCCCAATATATGTGCTAATGCTTTTAACGATTTTTTCATCTCTATAGGAGAGAAAATGGTACAAAATATTCCTAGTGAGCCTGGTGACGATTTGCAACCAGACAATCCCCACAATCCGCAAGATTATTTTACTTTTCAATATGTATCAGAGACTGAGGTTGTGGAGGCGATCGAGAGTCTTAGAGGTGCATCTGGGCCTGGTCATGATGGCATTACTGTATCTGTTTTAAAATCTGTTAAAAGTATTGTTGCCTCTCCACTCAAACACATTATTAATGTAAGTTTTGAACAAGGTATTTTTCCAGATTCTTTTAAAACAACTGTAGTAAACCAATATTCAAATCACAAGACAAAAGGAAAATTACCAACTATAGACCTATAAGTTTACTTTCGAATTTGGCTAAAATAATTGAAAAATGTGTAAAGAGACAGCTACATAATTTTGGAAGTGAATAATATTCTGTCAAAAAATCAATTTGGTTTTAGAGAGGGGATGGGAACACAGGAAGCAATTGCTGCTTTTGTTCAAGAAACAATCTTAAACTTGGATGTAGGTAGGAGACAAATAGCTATTTTTCTTGATCTTGCAAAAGCCTTTGATACAGTTTGCCATGATCGTCTACTTGATTGTCTCCGTAGCCTTGGTCTTGAGGATGTGGCACTGGGATGGTTTTGCAGTTATTTAAAGAATAGGCAACAATGTGTTAGAGTCAATAACACTGTTAGTGAATATAAATCTGTTAAAATGGGAATCCCGCAGGGAACAGTGATTGGACCTTGCCTCTTCCTGATCTATATTAATGACTTTTGTAACCTTAATTTAATCAATGGGAAAATATTGTCATTTGCAGACGATGCAGTTTTAATTTTTCATGAAGAAAACTGGGCTAGCACATATGACTCAGCTGCTAGGGGACTGGGAGAAGTAAAAAAATGGCTTGATAGAAGAAAACTGACTCTGAATTTGTCCAAAACAAAATACATCTCTTTTTCCTTGAATATACAGAATCAGCCAGTTAATATGTCACTTGTTTTGCATTCTCCAAATTGTCTTAGTCATGTAGATTTAGGGTGTTCAGTTAATTGTAATAAAATAGAGAAGGTTAGCAGTATCAGATATCTTGGAGTAATGGTTGATCAGCATTTAAGGTGGGATGTACATTTGTCGCAGCTTACTACACGATCTAGAAAACTTATTTATTTATTTGTGAAATTACGTTCTGTTTTGCCTATGAAAGTCATGAAGATAGTGTATTATGCACTGGCACAGTCATTGCTCCAATATGGTATTGTGGGTTGGGGTGGTGCATATACAAATGTTCTAAAACCAGTAAAAACAATACAAAATTTAATATTAAAAATTATTCTGAAAAAGAATAGAATGTATTCACAAGATTGGCTTTTTTGGAATTTTCAGTTCTACCGATTAGACAGATATACCTGAAACACATCATATTATATTATAAGAAGCTATCACTTTTTCATTTCATTAATAGAACGGATTGTGCTATTACAAGACGGGAGGAGTCAGGTCTGGTTACTGTTCCTAGATTATTGACTACTGCTGGTCAGCGTAGCTTCATATATTTATCTCCATTATTTTTTAATATTCTTCCAAGTAATTTGAGAGGTTTACTCGCCCAAAAAAACTTTGGACTACATTTGAAAAAGTATCTGGTTAGCTCTCATGGCTGGGATAGTGCCGAGAATTTCTGGATTACATTAGTATAGTAATTATTCCAATTGAATAGATTTCATTTTGTACCACATCTTATATCATGTTATAAACTGGGCTAGCACATATGACTCAGCTGCTAGGGGACTGGGAGAAGTAAAAAAATGGCTTGATAGAAGAAAACTGACTCTGAATTTGTCCAAAACAAAATACATCTCTTTTTCCTTGAATATACAGAATCAGCCAGTTAATATGTCACTTGTTTTGCATTCTCCAAATTGTCTTAGTCATGTAGATTTAGGGTGTTCAGTTAATTGTAATAAAATAGAGAAGGTTAGCAGTATCAGATATCTTGGAGTAATGGTTGATCAGCATTTAAGTGGGATGTACATTTGTCGCAGCTTACTACACGATCTAGAAAACTTATTTATTTATTTGTGAAATTACGTTCTGTTTTGCCTATGAAAGTCATGAAGATAGTGTATTATGCACTGGCACAGTCATTGCTCCAATATGGTATTGTGGGTTGGGGTGGTGCATATACAAATGTTCTAAAACCAGTAAAAACAATACAAAATTTAATATTAAAAATTATTCTGAAAAAGAATAGAATGTATTCAACAAGATTGGCTTTTTGGAATTTTCAGTTCTACCGATTAGACAGATATACCTGAAACACATCATATTATATTATAAGAAGCTATCACTTTTTCATTTCATTAATAGAACGGATTGTGCTATTACAAGACGGGAGGAGTCAGGTCTGGTTACTGTTCCTAGATTATTGACTACTGCTGGTCAGCGTAGCTTCATATATTTATCTCCATTATTTTTTAATATTCTTCCAAGTAATTTGAGAGGTTTACTCGCCCAAAAAAACTTTGGACTACATTTGAAAAAGTATCTGGTTAGCTCTCATGGCTGGGATAGTGCCGAGAATTTCTGGATTACATTAGTATAGTAATTATTCCAATTGAATAGATTTCATTTTGTACCACATCTTATATCATGTTATACACTGGGCTAGGCAATATCAGGTCATTATTATAATTTATTATAATTTACAAATTTTGTTGCATTCTAACACATATTGTATGTAAATATATTGATCTATTATAGCATCACTGATTTATCTTGTTTATTGAAAGGATTTGATTTTAGTTGTTAATGTATATACTGTAATGTTAAGTAAAAATCAGACTATAGAATTATTCATCATAAATCAGCTGACAAGTGATTACACAGATGTGTGGAGAAGCCAGTCTATTGCTGTATTTCCATGAGGTCTATAGTTTCAATCAGGTACTTGTGGATGAGAATACTGCGTGAGGTCTACTGTTCACAGAACTACTATTTAATAAATAAATATATGAGTTAATGGCCCATATGAATAAAACCAGAGCAAATGCTCATGAGCAAGAGCATGGAGCATAAGGTTTTGCTCATGAGCAAAAGGTAGAAGCAAAAGCATTTGCTCATTTTTATATGAATAAGCTTTACTTTATACTTCTACCTTATGCTCCTGAACTCTGGAGCAAATGCTCACGTATTTTAAAGATTTTTCATCAGCTGATTCGCTTTTGTAGCCTTACTTTGTTTTTATAGCTCACGGAAGCGCTAAATATGCAAGTAGGGGGCACCGCTTGTGTTTGCGTCGTCTGCTCTGTTTTCTATTTATGAATAGAGTTTTAGGTTAGTTGAGTTTAGAATTTTGAAATAATAGCGTAAAAAATGTCATCTCTATAATAATCTTCAGCATATTCTTATAATATCAATAGCCAGCCTTCTTATAATCGTCTACACTCTCATCTTCTTAAATGCCTATTTCCTATTTTGTAATGTCTATCTTGATATCAGGTAGCTGCCTGTATCTTTTGTATTTATTCTTTTGTAGGAATAATGGTGATATATATCATGGTTGAATCAAAAAAGAGTTTTATAGTTATCAACTATTGGTTGTAATCGTATTTGGTATAGTTTCCTCTTCCTCATACAAATTAGTTGAGCCATTTTACTATGAGCAAAAGGTGATAAGCTGCTCTAGACTCACTTTTTTTGAAGCATTTTCTTCAAAAGTTGAGCAAATGCTCTAGTTTATTCATACAGTTTTGAGTATAAGCTTTTACTCTTGAGTAAATGCTCAAACTATTTTTTTGATGAGCATAGCAAAAGGTTTTGCTCACTTTTATTCATAGAAAATGAAGCAAATGCTCCATATTTTAGAAGTATAAGCAAATGCTCAACTTTATTCATATGGCCCATTATGGAACTAGAAATTGATACTTTGGCCCCGGTTGCACGAACGTCTGTTGAATTTAACCGCGGTTAAGTGACGTAACACCTCTGTTTTTAGCTCGTACATTGATTCTGTTGGATAACGGTTTATGTGCAACCAAAACTATATGAGTATAGAAATTCAAAAGTCAATGAAACATAACCTACTTGTTGGACATAACCTAGTGTATGAAACAAAATTCGGTGAAGGAACAGTTTTGGGCTGTGCCTATTGCTCCTTCCCCAATCATTTTGATGATCAATTGTTATTAAACGAAAATCCCAATCAAATTCTGTGTTTACAAATACAGCTCTATTCACAGCATTTAATTGGGATTCTCGTTTGATAACAATTATTCATTAATTAGCATTTGAACAAATGCAACTTCCAGTTTATTTCCATCTGTAGACTTTAATGATTTGTGTTTTGCGATCATTGAATAAATAAATAAACACTATAGTATATAAGTATCAAAACTTCTCATTCCTGTATCATTATCACTATCACTTTTCCGGTGGTTCGGAAGCCAATCAATCAACGAAGATTGAAGATTTATTGCAAATTTCATTTAATTGTGAAACATTGATAAATATACCGTGGGATAGAAGTGTGGGCTCTGTCATTAAATTTGTTAATTGAATCTTATACCTAATTACTGAATTATGCTTCCTCTTGTAATATTTTATAAGTACGGTGATTAAGTGATAATAAAAGACGTTTTCCTCCACCTACTGTCAAAAGTACTTACTTTACTCCCTGAAACATGATACTAAAGTGTCACTTTTTCGCTCTCGGTACTAAAAAACAGAAAAACTCCCTAGTGAGTAAAAGTGACTCCATTTAATAACATGGGAAGCATCTCTATTTTAAAAACGTACATTTGGAATAGGTCAGAAGGTCTAAGCTCAGATGAGGAAGCATATAGAGTAGTCATTAAACCAACTAAATTCAATACCTCAACCAGACATTTGATCGATTTATAAAATTTATGTTTGTATGCTGAAATTATTATTACAAATTTCATATCACTATACTAAAAAAAATGTATATATTTTTTTCTTTTATTCCATGTTATTCAAAATATCAGCCAACGAATATTACTTCAAATTTGAAACGGGAACTTCATCATAGCTGTAGTTTTGGCTGTCATTGTTGTTACAACTTTAGCCGACAGATAGTGCTGTCGGAGGAGAACTGTGATTACAAGCCAGCTGTTTCTGTTTACTTTTTAGA
Organism: Nilaparvata lugens; assembly: GCF_014356525.2. Taxonomy (NCBI): domain Eukaryota; kingdom Metazoa; phylum Arthropoda; class Insecta; order Hemiptera; family Delphacidae; genus Nilaparvata; species Nilaparvata lugens. The sequence continues at coordinate 6,767,794 of NC_052509.1, forward strand.
TTATGTTGTAACACATTGTTTGGTCACATACGTTTTTAAAAATTATTTTATTAGCAGTTTTTATAAAAATGTAGGTGGAGGAAAAATGTTGTGTATATCACGAGTGAAAAATGTTTTTTCTCCCTCAGGAAAATTGTTGCCCTCGGCTTCGCCTCGGGCTTCAAACTTTTCCCTCAGAGAGAAAAAACAGCACTTTTCACTCTAGATATACAAATAACTATTAATTTCCTCTTCTCTGATTGGTTCGCGTGGCATTCAACCGTATTTTAATCACCTTTAAAATTTAACCGGCTGTTGTGCAACCGGGACTACATAAATAAAATTAATCTCCCAGTTAAAGTCAAGTTATATTAATGCCAACTTGAGTTCGTCTATTATTGTTACTGTACAATATTATTCACCTTCGAATTTACAGAACATTTCCTATTGGTTGATGATGATTCATATTGATTTTTATTTTATCACATTTTACTGACTATGTTATAATATTTAATTTTAATTCGAAAAATACTCTTATTTATTATATTATTGTTTGTTTCAGAGTTACTACTACTTTGCAGTAATGGAAGACTTCATTCTTAGGTTTGGTTGGGTGTTATCCATGTCATTGACCGAGATGGGATACGTTCATGGTGACCTCATGGTGTCCATTTTATCGCCATTAGAAGTATTCAGGTAATACAGAATACAGCTGGATTTGTGTAATAGATTTAAGAAAATATTGCGATAATGCTATAAAGCGGATGTCGATATTTGTAAACCTGAGATATCAATTTCTGCCTTTTTATGTGTTGATAACTACTCCAATATTGATTGTTTCTGACTGCAGATCGATTGTCCCGATTTTTTAAATTATACTACACCTACTTCGTCTATCCTTTTTATGTTATTATCATCTCACCTTCTCATTTCCACCTATTGTCTAATAGTTCTCTAATCACACCTCATTATCCACCTTTCTATCATATTCCTCAGTTTTCTTCTAGCCCGACCAATTTTTACTTTTCTTGCCCTATTACCATAGGTAAGGAAAGTATTGCTTCCCTAAAAAATTAAGGTACCCCAATTTGTAAATTTGCATAAGTTTCAAGGTCCCCTGAGTCCAAAAAATTGGTTTTTGGGTATTGGTGTGTATGTGAATGTATGTCTGTGTACACGATATTTCATCTCCCATTAACGGAATGACTTGAAATTTGGAACCTAAGGTCCTTACAATATAAGGATGCGACACGAGCAATTTCAATCAAATGCAATTCATATGGCGGCTGAAATGGCGATAATATTGTCAAAAAACAGGGTTTTCGCGATGTTCTCGAAAACGGCTCCAATGATTTTGATCAAATTTATACCTAAAATAGTCATTGATAAGCTCTATCAACTGCCACAAGTCCCATATCTGTAAAAAATTCAGAAGCTCCGCCCCATCTATGCAAAATTTGATTTTAGATTTCCAATTATCAGGCTTGAGATACAATTTAAACAAAACATTTCAAGTGGGAAAGATTGAGCATGAAAATCACTATAATTTATGTTCAGTAATATTCTTACCTAAAATTGAAAATAAGCTCGAAATTCGAGGAAATGTGATTATTCAATTGCAAACTGTTGATTCTATTAAATCATTCACTATGAAGAGATAGCAGACCTCGTATGTCTCCAGCGTTATTGTCCTGTCACCAGCTGACTCAGATCTTTGTTTATAAGTAGACTTGAGATGCGCGTGAACACTAGCGTGTTCATGAACACAGGTGATCAATTCTTATAACGGCAAGGAAAGTTGTGTGAGTGCGCCACACCAGATTTTTATTTCCAATGTTATTAGAATTTTACGATTTTTCCAGTTCAAGACGATTTGTGTTGTACTTTTCTCCTCTTCTCCCTTTATGTTTCATCTGTTTTTGTACACCCTGAACTCTATAAATTATTCACATAGTTTATTTTTTCCATAAGTTATTTATCTCCATTAAGTTCATCAGTCCTTCTTCCAATCTTTATAAATAAGGCTTTTACTTTTCTTGCCCTATTACCATAGGTAAGGAAAGTATTGCTTTCCGAAAAAAATTAAGGTACCCCAATTTCCAAATTTCTATACGTTTCAAGGTCCCCTGAGTCCAAAAAATTGGTTTTTGGGTATTGGTGTGTGTGTGTGTGTGTGTGTGTGTGTGGTGTGTGTGTGTGTGTGTGTGTGTGTTGTGTGTGTGAATATGTGTGTGTGTGTGTGTGTATATATGTGTATGAGTGTATGTGCGTCTGTATACACGATATCTCATCTCCCAATTAACGGAATGACTTGAAATTTGGAACTTAAGGTCCTTACAGTATAAGGATCCGACACGAACAATTTCGATGGCGGCTAAAATGGCGAAAATGTTGTCAAAAACAGGGTTTTTCGCGATTTTCTCGAAAACGGCTCCAATGATTTTGATCAAATTTATACCTAAAATAGTCATTGATAAGCTCTATCAACTGCCACAAGTCCCATATCTGTAAAAATTTCAGGAGCCCCGCTTCATCTAGGCAAAGTTTGATTTTAGATTTCCAATTATCAGGCTTCAGATACAATTTAAACAAAACATTTCAAGTGGGAAAGATTGAGCATGAAAATCACTATAATTTATGTTCAGTAATATTCTTACCTAAAATTGAAAATAAGCTCGAAATTCGAGGAAATGTGATTATTCAATTGCAAACTGTTGATTCTATTAAATCATTCACTATGAAGAGATAGCAGACTTCTTGTGTCTGCAGCGTTATTGTCCTGTCATCAGCTGGCTTAGATCTGGAACACTAGCGTCAGGTGATCAATTTTCTTAACTGCAAGGAAAGTTGTGTGAGTGCGCCACACCAGATTTTTTGTTAATAAAATTATTCATTTATGGTGTTTATTTAACATATCAATCAATGGTAGTAGGATACTCGTATAAGAGACTCACTGTTTTATTCAAGAATAAGGCCCAGTTTCTAGGACTTTTATTAAATCTATTGGTTTGATGGTCCATTTGAATTTAATAAATATCCTGGAAAACTTGCCCTATAATATTATGATAGAAAAAATTGGCATATTATTCTCTAGACTACTTTAATTATCTAGACTCTATTTTAATTATTTTGTTTATCAAGTACTTGATTATTGATAAAATTCAACATCCATAGATTATCATCCATCAACAGAATTGTATCATTTGTACTACAGTTATTAGATTAAAAAACGTATTTCTTATTTGTAGAACTCGTGGCTGGAGCTCAAGGCTTCTTTTTCCAGTCCCGCCAAAAACTATTTTAATTCAATGATCTTTTTATTTTTAAAAATATTTCTTGTATTTGGCAATGAATTCATTATTCATTCATTAAAAAGACTAAATAGCAACATTAACATCAAACACATTATTTATATAATTAAACATTCAAGTAACCCTATTAAAATAGTTTAACTAGAATTAAATTATTTAGTAGCCACAAAACTCGAAAATACAATGGAGTTTTATAAATCTCAACTATGAATGAAACAGTATCCAATCATAATTTGCATAATATTACTTGAAAAAAATACTTCAAAGAAAACCTTTTAATAAGAAATGTGTTTTTGTCACTTGCAGGCGATTTGTGTGGAACTTCTTCCATTTGAAGAACAAAGAATATCAAACCTTGTTATATTAATTAATTATCAAGTCCTTCAAATAGAAAGAATGAGTGTTGAATTTGCTCTGAATATTATTGAATTGTGATATGTTTTTGTGAATAAATCTAAATTGAAATTGCAGGCGATTCGTGTGGAACTTCTTCCGTTTGGAGAACGAGCACCTGAACAATTGTGGCAAGTTCAGAGCAGTGCGCGACATCTCAGTGGCTCCGATGGATTCGAGCGACCACGCACTCATTCTGCGCATGATGGACGAAGACGATGGGGTCATAAACCGCCATAAACGCAAGCAGCACGCAGCCGTCAAGAGGAACCGGTTGCTGACCTCGGGTGAAACCACTGAGGATCTCGAATGAAACAGCTTTTTGTATTTATACGATATGACAATTGTTACCACTGAGTTTTATAAGATCCATAGTGGATTTACCAGGTTCCACCTTGGTTAAAAGACTAGATCGTCAGCAAACAGGTGAAATGAAGAATGAGCAATGATCTCAGTTCTGTTGTTTATGTAAATAGAGAAAAAGAGAGGTCCAAGTACAGAACCCTGAAGCACTCCATCTGAAACAGGCATCGAGTCAGTTACCTCAGTTACACCATGATAGCCTGGAACCGACCCCTCAAATATGAATGGAACCATGACAGAGATTGTGGTGAAAGAGGACTATGAATTTTTAATTTACGAATTAGAGTCGAATGAGAAATATTATCAAATGCCTTGCTGAAATCAAAAGAAATTATAGCTGTCAGCATGCCTCGATCCATTGCAGATCTTAGGTGACCTTAGGAGCGCAGTGGGAATTGGTTCTGAATCCCGACTGAAATTTGTGAAAAGAATCAATCTTATTTTCTCTGTCATGTAACCCACATCAGAGGTATTTATTTAACATGAAAAAACATTTACAATATTGTTAAAAAATTCAAAATTGAGCTGAGTTGAGCTGTTAACTGCCCATGTTGCGGCGGTTTTATAAATTGGGGAACTTTTACTCCTGCATTTTTGCCAAGGAATTATGGCACTGAAAACCTAGTTTGCTCAATGACGCTTTGTGGATCTCAATTGAAATTGTTGCAGCGGTTCTATAAATTGTGTAACTTTTATTTCTGCAGATTTGCAAAATAATTGTGGCACTGAAGACCGCCGTGAAGCTGGCCCCAACATATCGAGCCCAAAATTTGAAACATATGCCAATATTTAGGGCTTATTTTGGGTTCCAGAATATCCAAGTTTCAAATTTTGGGCTCAACGGGAAATGGGGTTTATAAGGATTTATATAATTGGCGGGCCAGCTTCACGGTCAGCCCGCGACTATCACCGATCTTGAAGATGAAGGTGTCATTCGATAGAGCCGATTTTTGGCTTTCATTCTATACCGTTTACATAATTTGGGCTCAATAATTACGCTGTCGGTGGAGGAAAACCGTTATAGGACGGGAGCGGGGGGGAAAGATTGTTGACCGAGCGAAGTGAGGTCTAAGATTTGAGTCGACGGTTTTACATTTCTCTTTATGTTTAGCTGTTTAAATGTTTATATGTTACGCATTTACAGCGTAACGCAGCAATAGATTTTTCATGAAATTTGACAGATATGTTCCTTTTTGAATTTCGCGCCGACGTATACATAAGGTTTATTAAAATTTTGCATTTTCAGGATAATACAAAAGGAAGAGGAGTTTCCTTCGAACACCAATATTACCGTAAAAATCAGACTATAGAATTATCCATCATAAATCAGCTGTCTAGTGGACTATAATACTACCCGTTCAAAAACATCGAACATCTTGAAAATGTATCTTTCCATCAACGTTAGTCAGTTGTTGTCTACTAACTTTATCTTTCCATAAGCTGAGGCCATGATTCTAGTTTGGAGTTCGGAGTTATTGATAGAAAACATTTTTTTTACATTTTTCTTTTTTAATCTGATGATTAAAATTGCAACAAATATTATTGAAAAGAAATTGATTTCTAAAATCATGAAAAGTGAGAAATGAAGTTTGTAGGAAATCAGCATTATATGGTAGTTTATTTTGTTAATTTCAACACACCAATTTTTCGCCAACACGACAACACAGAATGTTCTCTGATGAGTTGATTGGATTGGCGTATCGACGGCAGCCAGACCTGATAACAGCGCTCACACTCACATTCCGGGACGACACGTCAGGTACGATAGGACAGAAAGCTCTATGTTTATTTAGGATTTTTGCATGCAATGAGGCATGCAATTTATAGTCTACACAGCTGCTGATTTTTTACCAAGTTACATTGAGATATTGCATTGCATGCGTTTTTTAATCCACTCGACAGCTGATTTATGATTGATAATTCTATAGTCTGATTTTTACTCTAATATTGGCGTATGAAGTAGGCTCCTTTTTCCTTTTATATTATCCTTGAAATGCAAAATTTCCAAAAACCTTGTATATAAGTCGACGCGCAATAAAAAAAGGAACATACCTGTCAAATTTCATGAAAATCTATTACCGCGTTTCGCCGTAAATGCGCAACATATAATCATTTAAACATTAAGAGAAATGCCAAACCGTCGACTTGAATCTCAGACCTCACTTCGCTCAGTCAATAATCATTATTCTTCCTGTTCATGATTATATCATACTTCAGCTGGAATTGACTTGCAATAATTATTATTCTTCTATTTCAGAAGAAAAAAGTGGTAGACCGTGGATGATTATAAGTTTATCGAGCATATATCTCATATCCAATAGAGATAGAATTATATCCGATGACAAATTACGGGGGCCTACTGACGAAGTATGGAAGAAATTGAAAGAAGAACACGAAATTGAAAAAAATCCAAAAGCTCTTTACACCTCCATCGTTTGTAATAGATGGAATCTGAAAACTCTGCTGGGGCTGAAAGAGGAGAGACTTGAAGGAAGGAAGAAAGAAGAAGACGAAGATTCAATTTATTATGATGAACTTATTGATAGCACAGATTCTGAAAGTGTAAAGAGAGATGAAATGATTCGAGAAGAAACATCATCTTCATCCACAATTTTCATTCCTAAAGACAAGTGGTGCATTATAAAGCCAGAGGAGCATGTATATACAGCAAAAGCTGAACAGAGCAACGCAAGAAAATACATGACTCTACGACCAGGAATTTGGACTGACGTGATGAATAAGCTAATATGGGAGTCTATAGAGTGGCCATGTGCTTGGTCATTCAAGGGCAACTATGAAATGTGGCTATAAAATAACGGGACTGATATTGTAAAAAAAGTTGTTTTCATTTTATACATAATCATCACCTTCAATATACACCCCTTCTTTATCCCTGCAATGCTCCATTCGAATTTTCCATTGTTGGAAACAGTGCTGGAAGTCATCTTCTGTGAACTCTTTCAGCACACTTGCCGCTTTCTCTTGAACAGCTTCTACGGATTCAAATCTCGTACCTTTTAATGCAGATTTCACCTCAGGAAAAAAATAAAAGTCACATGATGCTAGGTCTGGTGAGTAAGATGGATATTCTAACACCGGGATGCTGCACTTGGTCAGGAACCGCTTAACAGATAACGTAGAATCAGCTGGCGCATTGTCTTGGTGCAAAATCCATGATCTGTCCTTTCACATTTCGGATCGTTTTTTCTTACTCTTTCACGTAGAGTTCACCTACAGATCCAGCAACTGCACGAATTCACTCAATCGACGGTCAAACTGAATCAAATTAGCAACTTTTTCGACATTGTCATCTGTTTTTTATGTTGAAGGACGACCTGGGCGCGAATCACCTTCAACGTCTTTTCGACCATCTTGAAAAAGCTTAAACCATTCAAAAACATGAGTCCGCGATAAACATTCACTGCCATACAATTCTTTTAGTAAATTGTAGGTTTTGGTAGCGGGGTTTCCACGTTTAAAGTGAAATTTAATAATAATTCGTTGCTCTATTTTTACGCTAACCATTTTTCCGGCAAAACAAAATAACAACACTAACGTAAATGAGGGTTATGAGTGAACAAAGTTGTTTACAGAAAAGAGACTGATTGCATTCTGAAGAGGAAGTCTCAAACTAAACAACTGTTGGTCAATGTTGGTTGGCGCATGCGCACTCGTTCCACTGCAGCGTCAGTCCTGTTATTTATAATAGCCACACCTCGTATATTAGTGTGAGAGAAGAGGCCTCCTTCTGGATATTGATAAGAGCAAAATGTGCTTGTGGAAATGTTCTACGAATAACTTTCCCCAATCGAGACGTTTTTAACTACCATTACAAACGGTAGAAACTACCGTTTCGTTGAGACGTTTTTACGAATAACTTGCTCCACGAAATCCAGACGATTTTGGGCTGCTTCTGAACGCAGAGGTTTGTGACAGCAAGCAGCAGCATGGAAGAAATAAAGACCTTGAGGAGAGAGAGAGAGTAGAAGAAGGCTTGGAGATGAGATGGTAGATAGAGGTATAAAAGCCACGAGGATGAGGAAGGATATTGCTTGTAACATTATGGATTTTGGCGATCCCATTCCTGCCCACCTACCCTCCAATGAGGTAGGAAGAAAGATCAGGCAAGAGGTAGAAAAGACAAGGAGAGTGGATGAAGATCCTCTTGAAGCACTTGCATTATTGAAGTACAGTGAAGACACTAGATATAAATACAGTGTAAGAGAGATAGGGATGGACCCATTTTTTATACATTTGATTACACCAGATCTATTTAAAATGTATAAAGGGGGTCTGCCGGAGTCCATAGTGAACACATCTTTCTGTATATTGTTGTAATCAAAATCCCTGGCACAGGAGAAGGGTTGATACCAGTAATGCAAATTATTTCGGAAAGGCATATTGCGAATGCCATAGCGTATTGGCTTTCAGAATGGGCACGAGCTGGTGCGCCAATTCCCAAGGAGTTCGTTGTCGATGATTCGGCAGCACTCATCTCAGCAATATGCAGAGCATTTGGAGGAGAGTCTTCGACATTGAATCACGTGAACAAATGCTTCTACTTTTTGATGGGAGATGAGAGCATGAAGCCCTCAGTGTTGATAAGAATAGATGTGGCACATCTAACAAATTTGATCAGGAAGTGGTTTGGGATAAAATGTCTCCGAAAAAAAGCAGAGAGTTTTATATGAGAAATATTATTCTAGTTGCAAAATCAACATCTCTTGAGGATGTGGAAGAACTTTTGATGTATATTTTTGTAGTGGCTATAAGCGAGAGTAGTGGCTTACAAGAGAAGTATAATTCTATTTGCAACTTCAACATCTCTTGAGGATGTGGGAGAACTTTTGATGTGCATTTTTGTAGTGGCTATAAACGAAAAAGAAGGTGTATCAATGAGTACAGGTGAATGAAGCATCAGTTTCTGAAAAATTCAAGAGGAGATAGCTGAAGACATGTTCCATCGATTTGCATTACATTTTCGAATACTCCTCCCCTGGGGGCGGCAACCTTGTTTCATCGATTTCCATCAAATTCTCTCGGAATACTCCTCCCCTGGGGGCGGCAAGGGACCTGGTTACCTACAAACCCTCCCCCCCCCCGCTGACGGCGTAATTGTTGAGCCCAAAATTTGAAAGTGGTATCACATGATAGCTGAGAACTTGTTTCATCGATTCGCATTACATTTTCCTGGAATACTCTTCCCCTGGGGGCGGCAAGGGACCTGGTTACCTAAAACCCCCCTCCCCCCCCCGCTGACGGCGTAATTATTGAGCCCAAAATTTAAAAATTGTATCTCATGATAGCTGAAGACTTGTTTCATCGATTTCCATCACATTCTCCTGGAATACTCCGTCACTGGGGGCGGCAAGGGACTTGGTTTAATACAATCTTCCCCCCGCCCCCGGCCTATAAAGTTTTTCCTCCGCCGACAGCGTAATTATTAGGCCCAAATTATGGAAACGGTATAGAATGAAAGCCCAAAATCGACTCTATCGAATGACACCTTAATTTTTAAGACCGGTGATGGTCGCGGGCTAACCGTGAAGCTGGCCCGTCAAATTTGAAAACTTTCGAGGTCTCTCACGGTCGTATTTTTCGAGCCTAAAATTTGAAAATGGTATAGAATGGAAGCCCAAAATCGGCTCTATCGAATGACACCTTCATCTTCAAGATCGGTGATGGTCGCGGGCTAACCGTGAAGCTGGCCCGCCAATATATAAATCCTTATAAACTCCATTTCCCGTTGAGCCCAAAATTTGAAACTTGGATATTCTGGAAGCCCAAATTAAGCCCCAAATATTGGCATATGTTTAAAATTTTGGGCTTGATATGTTGGGGCCAGCCTCACGGCGGTGCACTGAAGACATTGTTTGACCTATAGCAAAGGTTTTGTCAAGCTATCATGGTAGTGATTCCCACCAAAATAATAATGGTACATAAGTTATTGTTTGGGAGATAGTAATAAGCAGTTTTGCCAAAGATTTATGGCACTGAAGTGCTTTTTTGGCCAATAACGTTTTGGCACTGATCTCTATCATTTTAAAAGGTTTGTCAGATCATCATAACAGTTAATTATTCCCATCAAAATAATTACGGTACGGAAGATCTAGATTGAAAATTTTCTTTACTTTTTTTTATTGCAGATGATGCCCACATGAGCTGTCAGCTTTTGCGTGGGTACTGGAAAGTGTATGGGTGATTTTGCTAGTACGAAAATTGTACTGAATTTCCAATTGGAAATGTACTCAATTCAATTCTCAAAGAAATTTATAATTATTATTGAACTTATTTAGTTCATTAATAATTTGTTTGAACGGATATTCAACCGGTAATACCATAGTATTACTATAGATATCAAAATGGTATGTACCTGAATTTAATATATATTGTGTCATAAATGTACTCCACCTTTAGTATTAATCACATTTTTTGACAAATAATACTAATTATTATTAATGCTTTACTTTGTACTCTTTCTTTATCAATTTCTTTAGATACATTTTTTATCATCATATTCCGCCTTGATATGAAATGTAGTCTGAGATACACTGTTATTTGTTTATATCTACTACCAAGGTTATAAACGTGTATAATCATGTGTCTATTTTTCGACGACTAATTATTATTATTGCTTTACTTTGTACGCATTTTTTGATCAATTTCTCTAGATACATTTTTTATCATCATGTTCCCCCTTGATATAAAATGTAGTCTGAGATACACTGGTATTTGTTTATATCTACTATCAAAGTTATAAATGTGTGTAATCATGTGTCTATTTTTATAATGAAGAAGTAATCAGATAAATAACATCGAGAAATAAGATAAATCTCGATTATAAATGTCCACTCTTAACTATTTTCCAATGTACTTTGATTTGGAACTCCCAACTTAATTTTGATAAAGGTTTTACTACTTAGTTTTCATAACTTTGAAAATTGCTGCCTTTTTTATATTTTTATGTTTAACTCCATGATTTAGAAATCAAAATTAATATAATTATAATCAATATTGTTTTTTGACAATATCAAACCGCAATTTCTAATAAATTCCCTGTTCTACAGGATTCTATAGAAATTTGTGGACAGTGAAAATAACTATCAATCTGTGCACTACTTGCTAATTAGAACTACTTTTCTATGTTAGTCTATTAAAAATAAATGTACATAGTTGTTGATAGATATGAAAATATCATTATTTTTGACATAACTTGTGTAGTTGAGAATCAATATTTTGAATGAACAGTATTTAACTTCGGGTACAGTACTGTTATAGCATGTAATAACGTGTTCTACTTAAATTCGAACGAATTTACTTATGAATCTCATATTTATATGCTGAAATCATAATAATTGTCAATGTATTATTTACTTTGATTATTTATTTCAGCAAATTTACTCCTATCTTTTTTATTTATTGTTTCTTTCCCATTTACAGTATTTAGAAAAACAACTATTTTCTATGTTACCAATCATTTTATTAGTAGTAATGTGTAATAATTTTAGTATGTGATACTTCTAGTCTTAGATAGTGTTGTTTTCTAACAATCTGTTTATATTGTTGTTCAAGTTCATGTTGATATCATAAATTAATAAAATTGATTTTACATCTCTTGCTTTTGTATGGATTTATCCCATAACAATTTATACAGTAGATTATATTTTTACATTAGTACTGTGTATTGATTGTTTTTTCATTGGATACTTGTCATTACAAATAATGATCTTGTGTATTTTAATCCAGAAGTTTCCTGTTTGATGTTTCAGTATGAGAAAATTGTCAAAATTGAAAAAATACATGGAATTAGACAATATGAATTTCTACCAAAAACAGTTGATCAGCAAGCTAGAGAGGTATGTAGGGAATTCCTGGCTCATCTTCCACCATATGTACTTTCGAATCTATTTCACTTGAGTTGTCTCACCCTATTAACTAATATTTTCATACCATTATTGGATTCGCCTCCAAAATTTCCAGCAATGAAAGCGGAATAAGTTTTTAATTAAGGACTCTTAAAAGTACACATGATAACCAATAATAAAAAATATTGTGGAGATCAGTCGAATGTCATAAAATTCGGAATCCAAAGTGAGTAATGAATCTAATTATTATTGAATTCGATCAGTCATAGAGAATACAAATATTAATCATCAACTTATGAATTATCGTGAATAATTCGTAAAATTATAGATTGTCTTCAGTGTTGAACAATCCTGACGTTTATTTTCGACATCTCTTCATATTTGCAAGTCTTTTCGAGTTTAAATTTAATTTTCGCAAGGTAAGGTAGGCCTACTACGTATATTTTTTAATCATGGTAGTGTGTTTGAATTATAAGATATATTTTATAATTTAGCTAGATAATTTATCTTTTCCTCCACCTACTGTCTAAAGTACTTACTTTACCCCCTGAAACCTAATACTAAAGTCTCACTTTTTCGCTCTCGGTAGTAAAAAACAGAAAAACTCCCTAGGGAGTAAAATTGACTCCATTTAAATAACATGGGGAGCATCTCTATTTTGAAACTTACATTGTAATAGGTTAGAAGGTCTAAGCTCAGATGAGAAAGCATAATAGAGGTGTCTGTCATTGAGTCAACTGAATTCAATACCACAACCAGAAATTTGATCAACTCATTAAATATATGTTTGTATGATAATTATTATATTCTTAATATTAGTAGACGATAAAAATTTATACAATTTTTAAAATATTTTATTCTGTTCAAAATACCAGCCAACAAATATTTTTGATCTGCAATTCAAATCTGAACCGCGTGATCTGTAGTCAGCCATTTTTGGTAGCTGCTCAGCTGATATAATTGTTACAACTTTTGCCGATAGATAGTGCAATCTGCAGTGCCAATCAGACGACCGGGTTTTAGATTTAGGTTATGTTGTTAGGAATCATTGTCACCAATACGTAAGTTATTAGAATGATTTTATTTGCAGTTTCTATAAAAAATGTAGATGGAGGAAAAATGTTGTGTAGGTACATCACAAGCGAAAAATACTTTTTCTCCCTCAGGAAAATTGCTGCCTCGGCTTCGCCTCGGGCTTCAAACTTTTTCCCACAGGGAGAAAAAGTCGTACTTTTCACTCTAGATATACAAATAACTATTTTTCTTTAGGGCTTTTTTGGGCTTGAAAATGGCATTAGTAGCCGAAACATGACGTGACTAAAAAATTTAAAAAAGGGTACTCAGACTTATATTTTTATTTATATCTAGATAATTTACTATGTAACTTATTGATATTCTCTTTAAACGGATAACATTGGATAACGATGATTCACTCAAGTTATTTTTAAGAAATGCTAACAGTTTGAAGTGAATATCACATTCCTTAGATAGACAAAGAATAGAAATGTGTATCAAAGAAAAAATCGAGACCCACTCAATAAAAATTATATGGCTTTATTATAATAACTCCAATACACAAATTGGTTGAAGTTGTTTGTTTGTCTATGCTATTTTACAAATATTTACAAAAGTTTCTTATAAAATAATATATCTACGCCTTCAAATAATATCGAATTATTTGTCATCATTGTTTTGTCGAGATGATACAAAAAAATTGGATATAAAAATAATTGTCAGGATTCTAGTCTGCTCAGATGATATGTTCAATTATTGAAAGTATATGGAATATTCTTATATGGTTAAACTTTCCATCTTGTATCCAACTTTTATAATTGTTATCTCTATTCTTGGATTTTTCTAAATATTATTGAGAGTTTTCAATTTTATGCATACACTACCTATTCTTTTTATTGTGAGAATAATTTTGTCGACATTTTTTATAAATTTAAAAACCAAGATGTTCTTTGTTCGAACATTTATTTCAATAGTTTTGAATCCTAGATAGGGGATAGCTGATAGTATATTAGTAATTACAGTAGCACCCCAGAATGATATTTGTCCTCAGGGAAGTACATACCCTAAAAATGCAGTTGCTATTAAAATTAATATAATAAAAGTTCCTGAAGTTCAAACTGTTTTTTTCTTCAGTAGACTATTGTTGAAAATTTAGTTAGATTTTCATCATTTTATCCAAATTATAATGTGAAATGGGAACTGTTAGTTTCATTTATTTTTTTCAACACAATACATAGATACGAGATGAAAATCTCATAATAGGCGATCAAAATTGTAATAATTTTTATGTCATTAGCTGCGTTTTGGACATACAGTAAGTTTATATTGATTTATGATTGATCATGGATCTTCATACGACACACACACACACACTCGCCACATATTACAATAAATGTACAGATTGAATGAAAAAGACTAAGAAATTGTCAAAAACCTAATTAGTTTATCAGAGATTGACAATGGTGTAATAACCGAAACCGCTCTTTCTAAGTATCAATAAATCTGTGGTTTTTTGACAATTTCTTAGTTTTTTTTTCATTCAATATGATTAATTACCACAATATCAACTTCTCAACTACGTACACAAAAAGTGAAATGTACAGACAAATGCCGTTAAGGTTGTTACCTCAACACTGTATTATAGTCTGGTGCCTTATATAAAAAAACATTAATTTATTACTTGAATTATTCACAATCCATTGAAATGATTGGGGAAGGATCAACAGGCTTAGCCCACCTATGCTATGAACATTTTGTACAATCGTAATATACCTTACACTTACAAACATGACCATTGTACAGTTTGGTACATCACTTATCATTACCAATGTATAGTCTGGTCTCAGGTGCTTGATGAAGAAGTACATTGTACACTCTGGTGTCTATGAAAATAAGCACTGTACACTCTGGTGCCTCACAAACTTGAGCACTGTATAGTCACGATCCTTGCAAACTTGGAACCAAGGTACCTGGAATACATGTATTTGGGTAAATTGCTTGAAATTCTGTACAGTCACGTTCCTTGCAAATGGACACTGTACAGTCGTGCTCAACAATGAGTCAAATCACAGGGATGTCCATTGTAGCCTACTGTACAATCAAGTGCCTAGTCTTCGAAGAATCGTTCACGGCTAATCTTCCTTCAAATAAACGTCTAAAGGATTAATCCCTCTTCTCCGTGGACTTGCTGTAGAACTTATCATGTTATCTGTAATCAAACAAGTGACAAATCATTCACACTTTCCATATTCAATTGTTATAAAATATACTACATTATTATTATTTCAATTGGGCCTGTTGGCCTATTGTTCAAACAGTATAGGCTGCTATAGCTGGCCCGGCGAACTTCGTACCGCCAAAAGTCAATGAATCTCATGTCATACTTGACTTTATTTGATGAATCATGAAATTTATCTGACAATCAATATTTTCATTCACATCTCAATACGGACTTCCTATGTGCTTAGTCATGCAGCATTTATTATTCCGAAAACATATTCTTCTCAATCAATTGGTAGTAATATCTATCAGTAAAGTGTTGAATTAAAAGAAAAATAGATAGGTTCAATCAGTGTTTCAAAGATGAATATAGTTCATAGTTGTTGATTGCTAATAGATGCTCTAGGAAATATGCGATATACGATGAATCACACAGAATTCCATATTCTTTCCATCTTCCATTTTAGGATGAATATCAGCTAAGCTGAATTCAAAGAAATTGTAAATTATTCTGTCATTCTTCAGTACCGTAATTAATGAATGCAATATGAACAACTCTCTTTCATGAGGTGAATAATTTTTTTCCAACATTTTCAAGTTTCTCAATGATAGGGGACTGATAATTATTTGTATAGGTCTTCTAAGGAACCATTATCTGCAGCTGGTACCAATCAACTACACTTTAACTTCAAAATACCGTATTAATACGGGTGACCTGTTCATTACAGCTGGTAACTTTAGATGCTAAAAATCATATTATCACAACATGATCTTGAATTATGATCATCTTTCCGTTCTATGGTAGCTGCTTTGGCCGGCAAGTACGAAAAAATAGGTCTGTAAAATGGATTAATAAATAATTATTATTAGCTCCCCTATTAAAATTTCTGGTCAGAAACCATCCCCAATATTCACACAACATATTCCCAAAGTTTCATGTCGTTCTGTCAAGTAGTTTTTGAGTCTATAGGGAACACACAAACAGACATTCATTTATAGATTATAGATTCTTAAATAGATTAAAGAATCAGAAAAAACAATATAAATTGCAAACACATCTCCTTCGTCATGTCTATATTGACTGATTTTGATTTTTCAAAAAATGATGCCATCCTCAAACTATCGAGAATGCCCCGCTGGGATCGTTGGATTACTCAAATTAATCAAATTTTGATAAGGATTTTATCAGGTTGGACATTATTTAAGTAATCAACTTATTGATTGGCTTTCAATCTTGAACCAACATCCTTGTATTTTGGAAGGTCAGGACTTAGACAGGAACTAACCTTCTAGAATAGAAGGATGTTGGTTTTAAGAACGAAGGTGGATCAAGACCTAGGAGATCAATCAAGTTGATATATATTTAATAGTGAGATGAGTGATCTTATTGAACGAGCGTTAGCCAGTTCTCACTTTTGACTTACTGAAGGCCAAAGTCGATGTCCGTCTGCTAGTATCTTCAATAATTTTAGAAAGAATGGATCAATCAGCTTCAAATTTTAAACACGTAATCTTCAAACCTTCTACAGTTCAAGTTCGTTGGACAACAAAATTGATACACTTCTTCGCCCTTTTTCAGGATATAAAAATAACATTGAAAGTGCATAAGAAAAAATTGTTATGATTTATCATTATTTAGTCAGCTGAAGAATTGGTACAGTACATGTACACTATGGTGTCTTCAATTGTTATGAAAATAAGCACTGTACACTCTGGTGCCTTACAAACTTGAGCACTGTATAGTCACGATCCTTGCAAACTTGGAAGCCTTGCAGACTATTTGTTAGCTATCACACAGACAGTCCTTCATGCGCTGACACGCTGACGCGCTGTCATGATTTCAGCTGGTTAATATACAACATAATTTACAGCTTTTACTAATCAACTAACTGATACGGGTTGAGATATCAATGTGCGGTCTTCGCCATTTATTTTCTCTTGGAACTCTGTATCGAAATCATGTATCACATGACCACCTTGTCATTTAAAAAATGAATTTGGATTCATATATGAGGGTCAAAGATGTTCAAGCGACAGAGTCATTTTTCATTTCAAATAGGATCCCAATGAAAATTGCGCTATCGTCAAATTATTCTTGGAAGAGAAATATTTATCTGTTTCAATAATTTTCATCAACACTATAATTGAAAGTTGCGGGTTTCAAAGATGACAATACAACAGTAGTTCTTAAGCGAGTTCTCCAACCCATGGGGTCACTAGTATAATTGAGTGGAATATTTCTAATCAATTTATTAATTCAAGCCATCTAAATTCAAAATTTATAGTTTTTCATGTTTATTTTGGACTGAAATTCTATAAAAATTGTACAAGTGAAATTCTAACCTTATCTAGGACTTTGTCATCTATAAATTTGGAAGAAAAATAGCACAAGGACTATCTTATTATTTTATCTTCCAATGTTATTACATTAGTGTCATTTGCATTGTAAATAAATAAATAACTAAAAATAAAATATGTCTTGACTGAAACAATATAAAATCTTATAGCACCCTTTATTTTTAAAATAGTTAAACAACTAGTTTCTGACGATGGTGTGATATCACCTAAACTAGTTGTTAAACTATTTTAAAGTTTTTTTTTAAAATAAAGGGTGCTATAAGATTTCATATTGTTTTATTAATTTAAAAAATAGCCCCTGTCAATGAAGTGTTTTTATGTCTTGACTTATATACTGAGGCGAGAGTAGCTGCTTACAGCTAGTTTTATTTATGTATGTATTTGAATTTATGTATTCAAACAACCGCGTAGGTGCGACTTGCCTGCAGGAATGGGTTTGGCAGTTTTGTTGACGTGTAGACAGCTGAGCCACTCTGTCAGGCTGACTCGCTTGTCGTGGTTGACGTCACAATAGCGAGGCAACTTCTTGCCACAGGGGCGCAGTTTGCGTTGCGCCCCCACCACTGCTCTGAACGCCTTCCATTCTTTGCGCTCTAGCACCTGGTACAATAAATTAATTAACAATCGAATGCTACAATCACATGAAGTGTTTTGGAAACTGATGCGCTCTAGAACCTGACACAAACAATATGTTGATGTTACAAAAAGTGTTTTGGAAGGAGGAGGAGGTGGAAGAGGAGGATGATGATGAGGAGGAGAGGAGCAGGAGAAAAAGGAAAAGAAAGAAGAGGGAAGGAAGAAGGAGGAGGAGAAGAAGAAGAAGAAGAAGAAGAAGAAGAAGAAGAATAAGAAAGATAAGAAAAATATTGAGGATGAGAAGAAGGAGAAGTAGAAAAAGAAGGAGAAGTAGAAAAAGAAGGAGAATATTGAGGAAAAATTGGAAAAAGGGGAGAAATAGTAAAATAATGAGAAGAAAAATACGAAGGGGAGAGAAGAAAAAATAGGAGGTTGAGAAGAAGGGGGAGGGAAAGACGAAGCAGACGGAGGCGGAGGAAAGGACGCAGAAGATAATAAGTGAAGAGAAGTAGGATGATGATGAAGAGGAGAAGGGGGAAAAGGAAAAGAATGAAGATGACTAGAAGAAGGAGGAGGAAATGAATAAGATGAACAAGAAGAAGAATGTGAAAAATCAGATTAAGGAGGAGAAGAAGCCGTAAAAGGAGAAGGAGGAGAGAAAGATGGAGAAAGAGGAGGAGGAGGAGGAGAAGGAGAAGAAGAAGAAGAAGAAGAAGAAGAAGAAGAAAAAGAGTAAGGAGAAGAATTATTGTCACTCAACTGTTGCCATTGGAAGTGGTATGTTACTATAGTGAGGTCCACGTTATAATGACAGTATTTGATTAACATTGGTGTTGCCATCCTTGTCTATCATTCGACAAAGCAGATAGCACTATCCTTTTCTAGCTCCGCAACGTTGTCAAATCTGTTTTTATCAATTTAAAAATATAATTAATTGAGGCAGAGAATCAGCAATGCTATTCTTCTATCATTATCCACTGCTATTATAACGTGAACCTCACCATAATACTGGTAATGGATCATATCAATATAAGACAGAATTACATCTTTCTTATCCAAGCTACTTCAACTTTTGATTGGTTGGATTTGCTCTATTTGAATTTGCACTCGTATCAGCAATATTATTAACTGGTCGACATGGCAAAAATTGCTACTCTCTCTCATTGCTGTGCTCAAGTCGACGATAAAATTATCATACTGGTTTTACAATTATTGCTGTTCAAAGTTTCTCTTATTAGATCCTATGAAACTGTGGTAGAGGAAGATTGCCTAAATCGTACAACTTTTTATATATTTTTTTTCTTACCTTAAAATGAACAATTTTTAAAAGTTTGAATGTTAATCAAAGGATTGGTTGCTGAGGGAAGCAAATGTCACTTCTTTCAACCCAAATGGAGATATTTTGCTATACTGAGACACTTTTAGTGAAGTCATGCAGTCAGTACGATTTGGGAAACTAGTTGCCTAAATCGTACCCCCTGTTTCCTAAATCGTACCACCCTGGTTATACCTCAAGATAGAATGAATTCAATAACAGAACACA
This sequence comes from Nilaparvata lugens, assembly GCF_014356525.2. NCBI lineage: Eukaryota > Metazoa > Arthropoda > Insecta > Hemiptera > Delphacidae > Nilaparvata > Nilaparvata lugens. The sequence goes on from NC_052509.1 coordinate 6,787,416, forward strand.
AAAGCAAATTCACTAACTATTATTAATATTATCCAATGATAGTTTAAGATTAAAAAAACTAGTTTTTTATTGGACATGCTTTTTCTGGAAAAAATTGAATTGTTCATTTGTTTTCTTAGAACAACACTTGTAGCAAACATATTTATTAATTCTCTTTCTTGTACCAGCACATTTTTCGTGAACCCAATTCTCACAAATTAAACATTGCACCATATACGCGACAGTATTCTCCTCGCATATTGAACAAAACCACTCTCCAGCATTCACTTCACTTCTCCACATCACTCTGGGTGGAAGATTCAGCTTGGTTGAGGATTGATCGATTATTTCTTCATTTGACAAATGAAGTTTCATGTGGTTAACTGGTTTTTGTTGATGTCCTGGTTGTCTTCTTTCTTGCTGTGTTGCGCAACAAGTGACAAATATGGAGCATAGAATGCATGGACTCCCAAATCGTTCTGGTACGATTTGAGAAACCATTGGAGGTACGATTTAGGCAACTGGATTAAAGAGATTTCTTTTGAAGAGGGCCCGCTTCAAATTGGATCCTACTATCAATCCAGAAATTCGACTCTCCAAATCATACAGAATGCCTCTATGGTAACCTATCCTGATTAGATTTCTTTTTGCGTGTTTCACACCGTAAGGAAGGGGAGTGTGCCGAGCACTACTTTTAATTTAGGCCTTTTCCCGAGTTATAATAGTAAATTTAATACGCAATAGACTAGAGCCATTATTGTAAGTGAGTTAGCGAAATAAATTATTTTCTCTCTCTATTATGAACGGCCATGACTTCGAGTTTCCCATGATAGATATTTAAAAATTGTGGCTCCGAGTCGTCGAGGAATGTAGATTATGGAATTATCTCTAAAACTTAGCCTTCTTGTCGCGACATAAAATGCGATAAGTTGGAAAACAGCAAGCATTGAAATTATAACAAACTACCGATTTTGCAGTTACTATTTGGTCCAAAGGCTGTAGAAGCCACGCGACGATTGGTCAAATTGATTCCATTCGCCCAATAGGAGACCTGTTTCTAAATACAGTAGTGGGCGATTCCCCAGCCGACAGACCAGATTACGTTTCGGAGGACACTTTGCTAGGAGCACTACGAGAGTAAAGATGTAGTCATTATGTTTCGCCCTTTTTGGGCAGGTTTATAAGTTTATTTCAGTAGTTAATGTAGGAGCTAGTTTTATTTTTTATTAATGTTTAAATTTACTAGTAGTGCCATGTCCTGAAAGGTTTAATTGTGTTTCTTCATCATGTACGAATAATTGTTTCTTCAAATAACCGCTAAGGTACGTAAAATAAGGTTAAAATATAATTTAGGGAATAATTAAGTGTTATAAATTGATTGAAACTTCCATAAGAGTATTGAATTAATTAAGCCTGTTATTTTTCAAGTAATAATATTGATTGAGAATAATCCTTTTGATTTTATTAGTGATGGAAGATAATTATAAATTTTTTTCTACAGAAGTATAGAAAGTTTTCAGTTACGTTACATTTGAGTTATTGTTTCTGGAGATATATTATCGTAGAGTATTGCTGAAAGTCAGGAAGATAGCCTTTAAATTGGAATGAAATTTTAAGATTATGTTCATATTGAGTTTATGACATTTTATAATTTATATTTTTCAGACTCTGTTTTCTTATGTCATTAAGGCTTTTGAATGATTTAGTAAATTTTTTATGATAGAAATCTTAATAGATGAAGAAGAAAGTTTTTCTTCTCCAGGAAATTAATATTAATGAATGTTCAAATTTTAATACAATTTAAATTATTTTCTATGTGTCTACTAATTTTATTTAATTAAAGGTGAATCTTATAAGGCAAACATTATCTTTCCTTAAAGTGAAATTTTCAATATTTTTTTCTTTTATTGTGTTATAAAGTGTCTTGTTTTATTAGGTGATAAATTCATAATTTCAGTTGATACTAGTTTTTGGACTTGTATTTGTAGGTAAATCAAATCATAAACTCTGGAATGTTCATTTTTAATTAAGGTTCTGAGCAGTTTTGGGCGAATGCCCGTTATTTACACTTGGATTGCGTCCTAAAGTTCATAAATAATAAATAAAATAAATGTTGGCTAGCGCACAAGTTTCCAACAATACTAGTCGAGCTACTATATGAAAAATTATATTTGATTTCGCAATCCAAACGAAAAATATCATATAAGTTAACATCATAATTAATGAAGTATTCATTTTCTAAAAGCATTATATTAATTTATTACGATGTTTTCATAAAGTTGCATTGTAGATTAATGACACTCTGGCAAGTAAATTTGTTTTAAATCTGTTAAATTTTGAGAATGAAATCAGAACGTCAAGATAAAATCTAAATTAAATAACAGAATAACTCCTGTTTTAGCTTTTGATGAATTGTAGGAAGAGTTAGAAATTAATGCTGTAATACATTTATTTACAGCGGTTCATGTGTGTCCCCAACCAACTTCTTGTACTACCACCCCTTTGGTTCCGCAACTTTATGTAAAACCGCTTCAAGACACCCGTTCAGACGACAGGTCTAGGGACGTAAGAGGACGTCGCCGTCAAGCCAAATTCAACCGGTAAAAGCTCACCGCCAAAAACAAGGTACTGTAACCCGACGATAAAGCAACGTACAAACCAACGAAAGTGCAGTGTAGTGAAACAAAGGTTCATTCGAGAATGTCAATAAAAAGTGGGGATTCAAAATTATTATGAAATGGGTTATATGGGTTACTATCGACGAAATTTGGGTTCAACGGGTTTTTTCTTTCTTGAGTAATTTCATGTTGAAATTGATTGGTTATTTTATGACTGATCTTGTTTGGTTTTGTGACGTATTGCTATCTAAACGGGGATAGTAATGCGCCCCCGAATCAGATGAAGAATGTCAACAAAGTAACATGATATTGTTGTTTCTGTTGTTCGATTTTAGCTGCCAATGTTTATTGAAACTGTTTGTATTTTTCTATTATTTCAAATTGTAGTGTTATTCTATAGTATAAACCTATTAAATCAGGCATGGCAAGATTAATTGAAGTTTTCTTGACTCTAGCCCGTTCACCTGCATGAATTAGGTATAGACTCAGGTATTTTCTAGATGTGCCGGCCTATTTCTAAATTCTAAATTTTATTCAAAATTATCTTCTTAGGCACACAACTGCGCCACTGCTGCTGAATGTTTAGCGAAAGGCACAACTGCGCCGACTCTGCTGTCTAGAGATATTTAAATCTCTGGAATTCAAATTTTCTAAAAAATTAAATTTTTCATAACTTACTCTAATAATACTAGATCAATTTTTCTGAGTCTATACTTAATAATTCATTCTGTGAACGTGTTAACTGTCAATATTTTGGGTTTGGAGTTGAATGAATAATTTATTGTTGCTACTCCAATTTTTCTGAAGTTTAAATAATTGTAGATGAAACAGGAAAGTTATTCAGTTATGTTAAACCATTAAAATGATAATCTTTGAAGTGCTTAAAGATAAAGTCAAGTATCATTGATGCTTAAGTTGAAAGTATTCTGAAACTTCATATTGAAATTGATCATTGATATTGAAAGGTTTAACGGTAGAATAAAAATGAGTAGAAGAAACTAGGACATGTGAGAAAAAACTGATTCTAAGTGCTGAATAAATTTTTGTATTCTGTAATTCCGTGAATGATGATAGAAATTATTGTAATGTCAACGTACGTATTCTGGTCTCACGTCTGGTAGTTGAATATCATTATAGTAGTAGTGAAAGTGAATATTGAGATTTTAAAGGTCAACCCAAGTAAATTAGGAAAATTCGGAAATTATTATGGGAGAATGTTTGAGGAAAATAGGAAATTTTTTTGATAAGTTTAGGTAGATCGAAGGTAATCAGAGAATAAATAGGAAACTGTTTTATTAGTTATTGTTGATATGTAGTTTTGAAAAGTTGATGAGTAGTTTTGGCCTTGAGATGTTTAAACTAAATAATTGGGTATTGTAGATTAAAGTTGAAACGATAATCAAATCCTTGGGAATTTGTATGATAATAAGTTGATTCAGATGAGGTTGTTAAGTCCCTTATCAGTAATGTTTATTCTCGAAAAGGTGAATCAGTTTTATTATTGGAAATATTTTTTTTAGGTGTGATTTTTGCGGTAGGCATGCGTAGTGATAGTGTAAAGATCCGTTGTGTTGGTGACGTTTCCTGTAGACTGTGGGGAATTTTTTTTTGTTTAGTTGAGACTCAAGATTTAGAGGAGGACAAGGGGATGTCCTGCCTGTGTGTGTGTTGTTGAATTTAGGTAATCGGCGCGAGTGTAGGTCCGTGTCCAGAGAGAACGGAGCACTGCCCGATAGTTGTCCATGTAACAAATCAAGGAATTTAGCTGTGACTAACCTTGCAAATTTGTACGGTGGAATTGTATAATTTTAGCGAAAGGCACCGAAGATGGTGTGAGCTAAGATTTTTTTGTATCTAGTAAACGGTCTGGTTCATTCGAGAGTTATGGGGCTCGTCAGTAGAATAACGTAAACCGAAATCTAGAATATTTAGTGAGTCTTCGTAGTGATTGTAAGGAAAGCAATCAGAATAAGGCAGTTTAGGGAAGCCCAGTCAAAAGGTTCGTTAATGTTTGGTAGGAAAGTCAGCCGCAAAAACACAAGTAATAATTAAAAAAAAAGGGGTATTATTGAGTTTAAAGTTGCTTAGAAATTTGGTATGGTAACGAAAATTGAAGGTTTTAGACAATGAATATTTAAAGTGATTAGTTAAGGTATACAAATAAAATAACAGAGAAACTTTTTCGAGTACCTAGGTAATGTTAAAATGGTTATCAGTGAAAGTAGAAATAAATATTGGAACAGTACTGAACGGGTTAAATTAAAATAAAATTAACAGTGAAATTCTTCTAGTTGAATTTGAAATGAAAAGGGAAAATCTCTTGAGTTAAGCATGAGTTTAAATTATTCTGTAGTTGAGAGTTGAAAGGTTGATTAAAAATTTAATTGGGGATATGAAAGTAGAAATATGTAGGAAAATTCGTGTCAAAAGGAAATAGAATTTTTGTTGGGAAATTAAATTGAGGTAATTAACAGTAGTAGGACCCTTTAGAGATAAGTAGTCAAAAAGAATTAATAAATAAAAAAAAATAGGAAAATCTTTAATGAAATGATAAATTTTTTAATGATGAATAGTAAAATTGCAATCAAGTTTTCCATGTGAATAAGTTGAGATATTTTGAGATCTAGTAGAGTAATTGAAACTAGTTGGATATGAAGTTTATTGTTGAGAAATAATTATGTGAGGCTCCAGTAAGGTTGAAAATGTCAGTGAACTTGAGAATCAGTAATAGTGTAATAGTAGTCTATTAATGTGTTAATGTGTTGGTAAATTCAATAATGTTGGTAATCAGAAGGCAAGCAGTAGCAGTCCAACAATGCTAAGTTAGAGCTGAACTTTCATATGATTAAATCATGCGATGAAAAGTATTCTTCCAGTGTTTGGGTAAAATGTCACGTACTTTGAGATAAATAATAATATGATCAATGTCGAGTCAATTTATCTAGTTGAAGTTGTAGGCAGTGAGAAAATGACAATACTCGAGTGACAAGCGAGATATAGTTTCACTTATAGTTTTGTTTTGACTAGCGTTCTGTGGTAGAGGTTTCCTACTAGAATATTATAATGAAAAGTGTTTTTCTCATGATTGTGGAATGCAAAATCGCGCTTGTGTCATATAGCTCTCGCGTTGATCTAATAATGCAGTTTCAATCATTGTTATCTTTGAATCGTAGTCGATGTAGAATAGTATTGCCTATTGAATTGCTTTATATTGTTAAAAATATATTGCACTCTCAACTCTATAGTAATGATAGTTAGATTTCAATACATTCAGCTGAGTGAAAAAGTTTCATCCTTTACTATTATGATCAAACGTACTTCATATTTTACAACAGCAGAGTAACATAGAACCAATTAAAACTATGATGTCTTTTAAACGTTTTCCCTTGTTAGAGTTTGCCAAGAAAATAACCAGGGACTCAATAAAGTGATTGAAGTATTCAAGATTATTATACTCGGTCCGTCTTTAGTACCTACTTAAAAGGTGGACACGTCCATATTGTTTTGTCCTGACTCTTGCCACAGTTTTAAAGACTCTTGCCACAAATCTCAATTAGTTATACATTTTGCTGAATTTCGGAATGATTAAAGAGATTTCTTTTGAAGAGGGCCCGCTTCAAATTGGATCCTACTATCAATCCAGAAATTCGACTCTCCAAATCATACAGAATGCCTCTATGGTAACATATCCTGATTAGATTTCTTTTTGCGTGTTTCACACCGGAAGGAAGGGGAGTGTGCCGGGCACTCTCTTTAATTCAGGCCTTTTCCCGAGTTATAATAGTAAATTTAATACGCAATAGACTAGAGCCATTATTGTAAGTGAGTTAGCGAAATAAATTATTTTCTCTCTCTATTATGAACGGCCATGACTTCGAGTTTCCCATGATAGATATTTAAAAATTGTGGCTCCGAGTCGTCGAGGAATGTAGATTATGGAATTATCTCTAAAACTTAGCCTTCTTGTCGCGACATAAAATGCGATAAGTTGGAAAACAGCAAGCATTGAAATTATAACAAACTACCGATTTTGCAGTTACTATTTGGTCCAAAGGCTGTAGAAGCCACGCGACGATTGGTCAAATTGATTCCATTCGCCCAATAGGAGACCTGTTTCTAAATACAGTAGTGGGGATTCCCCAGCCGACAGACCAGATTACGTTTCGGAGGACACTTTGCTAGGAGCACTACGAGAGTAAAGATGTAGTCATTATGTTTCGCCCTTTTTGGGCAGGTTTATAAGTTTATTTCAGTAGTTAATGTAGGAGCTAGTTTTATTTTTTATTAATGTTTAAATTACTAGTAGTGCCATGTCCTGAAAGGTTTAATTGTGTTTCTTCATCATGTACGAATAATTGTTTCTTCAAATAACCGCTAAGGTACGTAAAATAAGGTTAAAATATAATTTAGGGAATAATTTAAGTGTTATAAATGATTGAAACTTCCATAAGAGTATTGAATTAATTAAGCCTGTTATTTTTCAAGTTAATAATATTGATTGAGAATAATCCTTTTGATTTTATTAGTGATGGAAGATAATTATAAATTTTTTTCTACAGAAGTATAGAAAGTTTTCAGTTACGTTACATTTGAGTTATTGTTTCTGGAGATATATTATCGTAGAGTATTGCTGAAAGTCAGGAAGATAGCCTTTAAATTGGAATGAAATTTTTAAGATTATGTTCATATTGAGTTTATGACATTTTATAATTTATATTTTTCAGACTCTGTTTTCTTATGTCATTAAGGCTTTTGAATGATTTAGTAAATTTTTTATGATAGAAATCTTAATAGATGAAGAAGAAAGTTTTTCTTCTCCAGGAAATTAATATTAATGAATGTTCAAATTTTAATACAATTTAAATTATTTTCTATGTGTCTACTAATTTATTTAATTAAAGGTGAATCTTATAAGGCAAACATTATCTTTCCTTAAAGTGAAATTTTCAATATTTTTTTCTTTTATTGTGTTATAAAGTGTCTTGTTTTATTAGGTGATAAATTCATAATTCAGTTGATACTAGTTTTTGGACTTGTATTTGTAGGTAAATCAAATCATAAACTCTGGAATGTTCATTTTTAATTAAAGTTCTGAGCAGTTTTGGGCGAATGCCCGTTATTTACACTTGGATTGCGTCCTAAAGTTCATAAATAATAAATAAAATAAATGTTGGCTGGCGCACAAGTTTCCAACAATACTAGCCGAGCTACTATATGAAAAATTATATTGATTTCGCAAACCAAACGAAAAATATCATATAAGTTAACATCATAATAATGAAGTATTCATTTTCTAAAAGCATTATATTAATTTATTACGGATGTTTTCATAAAGGTTACATTGTAGATTAATGACACTCTGGCAAGTAAATTTGTTTTAAATCTGTTAAATTTTGAGAATGAAATCAGAACGTCAAGATAAAATCTAAATTAAATAACAGAATAACTCCTGTTTTAGCTTTTGATGAATTGTAGGAAGAGTTAGAAATTAATGCTGTAATACATTTATTTACAGCGGTTCATGTGTGTCCCCAAACCAACTTCTTGTACTACCACCCCTTTGGTTCCGCAACTTATGTAAAACCGCTTCAAGACACCCGTTCAGACGACAGGTCTAGGGACGTAAGAGGACGTCGCCGTCAAGCCAAATTCAACCGGTAAAAGCTCACCGCCAAAAACAAGGTACTGTAACCCCGACGATAAAGCAACGTACAAACCAACGAAAGTGCAGTGTAGTGAAACAAAGGTTCATTCGAGAATGTCAATAAAAAGTGGGGATTCAAAATTATTATGAAATGGGTTATATGGGTTACTATCGACGAAATTTGGGTTCAACGGTTTTTTTCTTTCTTGAGTAATTTCATGTTGAAATTGATTGGTTATTTTATGACTGATCTTGTTTGGTTTTGTGACGTATTGCTATCTAAACGGGGATAGTAATGCGCCCCCGAATCAGATGAAGAATGTCAACAAAGTAACATGATATTGTTGTTTCTGTTGTTCGATTTTAGCTGCCAATGTTTATCGAAACTGTTTGTATTTTTCTATTATTTCAAATTGTAGTGTTATTCTATAGTATAAACCTATTAAATCAGGCATGGCAAGATTAATTGAAGTTTTCTTGACTCTAGCCCGTTCACCTGCATGAATTAGGTATAGACTCAGGTATTTTCTAGATGTGTCGGCCTATTTCTAAATTCTAAATTTTATGCAAAATTATCTTCTTAGGCACACAACTGCGCCACTGCTGCTGAATGTTTAGCGAAAGGCACAGTTTCAATAATGGAGTAGTAACTTATACAGCCGTGTGGGCGCTGTAATCACTCTAATTCACATGGAAATGAAGGTGGTACGATTTTGGCGACTCTCCTCTACATCAATAGTTCATTCTAAATTTTGTTATCCAGTCGTTGCATCTCAATTCCAATTATAAAGCTAATTCTAATATAGTTCTACGATAAATAAAGGTTTCTACTTACTTGATTTTCTGTGCTGCCCCTGACTGCATCAAGTACTCCATGAGATCTTTTAAAAATGCTTGTTTCTTGAATTCAGGACATCCTATAAACAAATATAAGTATTTTCTCAACACTCGTTATAAGGTTGCAATACAAGAGAATAAACTGCAATCATTTTCCATGTTTTATCCAGATCTTTATCCTTATTATTAAAAACTCGAGTATTTTGAAAGTTACCGTATTTTAAGTTAAAAGTATTTTCAAAGTTTTAGTTAAAGTATTTAATTATTTAAAGTATTTTCAATTAGTTGAAGTATTTTTTTTTTGTTAAAGTGTTTTTGAAGTTAAACTAGAGTATTAAAAGTTATTTTTGAAAACTCAAGTATTTGACTTGGTTTTGAATACCGGTAACTTAAGGCCATATTATGCACTATTTATGTTTAACGATAAACCACGTTTACTTGTAGATATGATTACATTCATTATAATGTGTTTCATTCGGAGTTTAAACAAACTGCTGACATTTCTACTCCATTTAAACCGAGCATCTGCATACAGGCCTTGTTGTTTCATATCTGAATTTACGGAAAACTTAGAAGCAAGGTTCAATTCAGATGAGCATTTGCCCTAGACTTCTCTTGATATCATAAGGTGGGTAATCAGTTCTTGTAATAGGAACCATGAGAATTTTCCAATTCATTATGATACCGTACACAGTGAAAATTATTATATAGAATTATTTTATCGGAATATTGATGAAATTTTGAGGTTCTATAATGTGGTTTACGCAAATCAATAACTTAAATTAAATTTCCATTGATTTTGTTTTCCGTTCACCAACTTATATAATATGAAACACTATACAATAACTTTGTAGTAGTTTAGAAACTGTGTTAAGCTGCGTTTACACCAAAGTTATTAACAAAATGTTTATTTCTCCGTCCTTATAGATTCTATTAGATTGAATATAACTTATCATACATATGATGAACTTATGAGTTTGTCAAGTTCCGTTCAATCTAATAGAATCTATAAGGACGAAAAAATAAACACTTTGTTGATAACTTTGGTGTAAACGCAACTTTAAAGATCTTTGTAAATATTCAGCCTCTGAGGCTGATGAAGCTCCTCCTCAGGTGTGAAATGTATTCCTCATTTCATCATAAGTAAATGTTTTCCGAATCCCTCATTTCATCATAAGAAGTAATGAGTGCTTTCTAAAATAATATTTAGAAAGATACACAGTGTCCAAACTACCACAACAAAATTTAAATTTCCAATTAATGCGATGATGATTCATATTGAAAATTATTATTAGTAAAAAATCAAATTAGTAAATCGTGGTCATACCTTTCATGGGTCGGGAAGGAGCTTGAACTGAGTCACATTTGGGGTGGGAATCTTTCAGTGATGTGCCTGGTATAGGCTTGCCAGTGTCCTCATGAACACACCAACAATAACCTGGATAAAACATAATATTCATCATTAAAAATAATATCACTTTATTATAAAATAATATTACTAATATATTATATTCATCGAATTGAAAATATTACTGAACATCAGTAGGCTATAATAAATTATGTAGTATCAGTACCGGTATTTATTCGTCAACTGGAAAATTCATTAATAATTTATTTATTTATACATTGATACATAGGTTATAATATCATTATTAACTCATGAATGATTGAATAGAATTTTATTGTTTCCGAAAAAATACAATGTAGCATACAAATGTAAAAAACACATGTACACAAACTTAAAAAATAAAATAATAGAAACCACGCTCACATGAACCTTAAGGTTAAAGGTTAAACCTAAAGGTTGATTGGGAAAGGAACCACAGGCTTAAAGCCCAAAACAACTGTTCCTTTCCCAAATTTAAATGAAAATTGTCTAAATAATAATAAAAATAATGATTTATCTGGATGTTGGACAACACATCCAGAGAAATGTATTTATAAATTAAAAAATAACATATTTTAATACATTTTCAATAATAACTTCTTACAATGCAAAGTTTTTCAACATGATACCCCACTATATAATATAGTATAAATAAGTGTCGAGGTTATCATCAAATTAGCTGGTTATTAGTTGGTAAAGTATTTCTAGTTTCTATGAGATTTATGTAAACGTTTCTGTAATATTACGTGAATATCAAAATAACGACATTATTTATTTTCCTCGTGATTGTTCCATATATTACCTATCCTACTTCATATACTACTTTATTTATTTTCTCAATTTATAAAAACATCGCAGTAGGATGATGTAGGTCCTTGATGAATGGTTTAATAAGTTGGAGATATTTAATGGGTTACTTTTATTTATAAACTATTTGATATATTACGTTATTCACTGCCTCAATATAACACCATAGTAGTATAGGATGATGTAGGTCCTTGATGAATGAGCTGGAGATATTAATGGTTTACTTTTATCTGTAAATATCCCAGACCTTGCTGTTATGAAGATGAAAATTCTACTGTTATCCAATTGAACTGTTTCAACTGGTAGCCTACTAGAGATAATGCATAGGGTTTCAGAAGATTCCTATAGAATAATTAATATTAGTATATCAGTTTTACTGTCCTCTCCATAACATTCTACATATTCAGAATGTTCAGCAGAATATATTTGTATTTCATCTTCTCATAATCCCACACACCATATTAAATGTTCAGCAGAAGCTGATTTATTGATCGATTCATACAATAAATACATTTAGAAAATGATAGGGAGAGAAAAAATAAGGTAACCTTGTGCTATTCCTCTCCCAAATTAAGATAAGGTTACACATAGTCCGAAATAGGTTAAGCCTTGTAGTTCTTCACTTTTTACAAAATCTTTATTCCTCTTTTTAAATTTAGATGCTTCAAAATCAAACATTTCTGTGCTGTATTCCTAGATTTACTCTAAATATTGTTATCCCTTTATGTCATCTTCTCCATATAGTCCTGCAATCACAATTTTTTATGTTTTCTATTACTTTTGTTAGTTTTCAACCCTGTTTTGGTTACCTGTTGACTTGTAGCATTGCACTTTCTCGTACCTGCCATCTTGAGTGCACTCTGGCACGTACATTTCTTCAGTGCCCAGTTTTTGTTCGTCAAGGGCCGTTCTTTGGTCGGACAAGCAGTTGTTGGCTGGAAAAATAATTATTGATAGAATAGAATGACATTTTTATTTGATAGCGCAGTTAGGACAGTAATGTCTACTCTACGACTCAACAAATTATTAAACTTTAATTTTGGCACATACAAATTGATAAAAATGTACGGTAGGTGAATATTAGTAGCCCTAAAAAAGAAAGTGAACATCTCATGTAGGCCTATTTACAAAAATCAAATCATATAAGGACCGGAAATGAATAATTAGAATAGGATTTCATTTCAAATCATATTTATTCAATCTAGACAACTTATTTGACATAAGTATTCTAAGCCTATGAGCTGGATGATTTATTTATTTATTTAATGATACACAAGGCACAATTCTTTAAGGCTGTGCAAAGGCTAAAAATAAACTTTCTACTCGTGATATTTTCCAAAGTTTTTCGATTTGTATATCATCAAGCTATCAAAATGAAAAAGTTTTCACAGAAAAACAATTTTTTCCGATACTTACTTTTTGAGATATGAGCGCCTAGATTTTAAATTTTTGGGATAGAACATTCCAAATTCGGTAAGAGATGGATGAGATTCAGAGATCAATTCTTCATGATATTGTTGATCTATTAAAATAAACACTTTCTGAGAATATAGATTTTTGAGAAAGTTATTCAATTTACCAAAAATAACTCAACTAAAAGTAATTTTTGGTCATTTTCATGAAATTGAATAACTTTCTCGAAAATTGATATTTTCAGGAAATTTTTGTTTACTAAATCAACAGTACCATGAAGAATCTATCCTCTGAATCTCATGGATCCATCTCTTACCGAATTTGAAATGTTCTGTCCCAAATATTTAAACTTTAGGCGCTCGTATCTCAAAACGTAATGATCGGAAAAAAATGTTTTCCGAGAAAACTTTTCCATTTTGATAGCTTGATGATATACAAATCGAAAAATTTTGAAAAATATCACCAGTAGAAAGTTTAATTTTAGCCTTTGCACAGCCTTAAATGATTGGGGTAGGACCAACAGGCACAGCCCGAAAGCTGTTCCTTCCCCAAAATTTGATTAATACACCAGTCCAAAAAGTAGTAGGCTATGTTTCATTCACTCTAGAATTTGAGTCTAATTTCCAATCAAAACACTTAAAAAAGATAAATTTTGATTTAGATTGCTTAAAACAAAATTAAATGACGGAATGATGATAAAATAATAATAATATTCGAGTGACCTGGCTGGCTCAGGAATGAGAACCGGAAATGACGGAATGATGATAATGATGAAGCTGTTATGAAGCGTGAATTCCTTGTAATACAAATTTGAAAAAATATTGATTTTTGGATCTAAGGAAAAAGTAAGTTAAAGCAGTAAAAATCCTACTTCTAATCATAATAGTGATCATTTTTTCGAGTCATATATTGTTGGAGAATTGCAATTGCCCAATGATAAATACAGGGAACCACTTACGGTATTTTCTTGTAGTATTGAGGAATGCATTTCACTCCTGAAGAGGAGCTCCTTAAGCCCTGCTTTTTCAAATATTTACAAGTATTTAGTATTTCGTCATGGAAAGCAACATCGAAATATTACCTTCAGGCTCAGAATCGTCTTGGTTGTCAGGACCGTCTTCTCCCAAGAGTGAATGAGCACCAGTCTCCATTAGAGGCATGGTTCCTTCCTGTAACACTGTCATCAAATTCATTATTTATTCACCCATGATGAATTAATTCATTGATAATGATACATAATAGTTGACCGAGCGAAGTGAGGTCTAAGATTCAAGTCGATAGTTTGGCATTTCGTCTCTTAATGTTTAAATGTGTATATGTTTTTATGTTGCGCATTTACGGCGAAACACGGTACCTAATAGGTTTTCATGAAATTTGACAGGTATGCTCCTTTTTAAATTGCGCGTCGACGTATATACAAGGTTTTTGGAAATTTTGCATTTCAAGGATAATATTAAAGGAGAAAGGAGCCTCCTTCATACTGCAATATTAGAGTAAAAATCAGACTATAGAATTATTCATCATAAATCAGCTGTCTAGTGGACTATAATACTAAGGTGCGTACAGACTGTCGCTCTGCTCCGCAACCGAACGTCACTCCAGCAGAGCGATTGATGATCGACCGGCGAGCAACAGTGGTTCGACCGGGGAACGCGAGAAGATCTAACATCTTCCGTAACGTTCATGATGGGTGCGTGGGCGGTGCGACTGTGGTTCGATGGTGGTACGAGGGCGGTACGAGGGAGGAGCGTGCTCGGTGCGGGTTGGAAGCACGAATATGTGTACGCAGCTCTACCCGTTCAAAAACATCGAACATCTTGAAAATGTATCTTTCCATCAACGTTGTTGACAGTTGCAGCCAGACCTGATAACAGCGCTCACACTCACATTCCGGGACGACACGTCACGGTACGATAGAAAAAAAGCTCTATGTTAATTTGGGATTTTTTCTAGACATTTTAAATTGATAAATTATTTATTAATTCTTGAGAAAACATAACAACAGGTCAATGTAACTTACTGAGCGCGAGGTCTACTGTTCACAGAACTACTAGTAAACTGTTATTTGTTTTCTCCAAGATCCAAAACTCAATTGTGTTGTCAGACACGGCCACACATCTTTGTAATGCATGCAATGAATATTCCACTTGTCAGCTGATTGATTATAAATAATTCTATAGTCTGATTGATCTTCAAAGTAGATGATATATATAGTGATATCAGAGTATGGAGGAATTCCTTTTCTTTTCATATTATCCTTAAAAAGCAAAATTTCAAAAAACCTTGTGTATACATCGACGCGCAGTTGAAAAAAGAATATTCCTGTCATATCTCATCGAATTCTATCAACGCGTTTGGCCGTAATCGCGTTACATACAGACAGACAAAAGTAAATCTAGTTGAAACATAGACCTCACTACGTTCGGTCAATTATTGACATTTCTGACAACACCCCAGGGTTTTCATATTTTTATCCCCCAAAAACATTAATTTACAAACAAAGTGCAAGATTACATAAACTATATCATATTATCATGCTCCTATCACATGGTAGCCTACCATAATAATCCAATGATAATAATCATTTTTCGCCACACTGCACAGAAAGCAGCTGTTTTCCAGTCCCTACGTAGATCTGAAAGACCTTGTTTGCAGACGACGTCAGAAAAGGGTTTCTTTTCCGGTCTAGGCCAGAAAGTTGTCTCTTTCCAGCCGCTTATGGCTGGAAACAACGCGCTAATTATTATTAATAAGTCATCCGCTAGATCGGGCGAGTGTCCACTTTCATAATAAGCTGAAGTCGCCATGATTTTAGTTCCAGTTTCGAATCAAACTAATTCGCTTCGCAACCAGTTTTATTCAATTATTTATTGTTGATTAGTGCATTCCGAATTTTCAAAAATGCTTGAAGATGACTGTGGTATTCCAAGTGAAATTTAAAAAGAATCTGAAATCCTGACTGCAAATCTTCTACCACTAAAATCGATAGGTACGATAGCTTAACGAGTATTCTTTATTTTGTATTCTTTATTTCTTTTGTCAGCAATACCTGTAGTGTGGCGAAAAATATCGTTCGCACCACGGGCAAAAATGTTTTTCCAGCTCTCAATCTTTTCTAGTCCTCGGCCTACGGCCTCGGACTTGAAAACCGATTTCGAGCTGGAAAAATCTCATTTTCTGCTCTAGGTGCGAAATATACTATACCGTATTCACTTCATTTCACAATCAAAACATCAAATAAATGACTAGGAAAGAATCAACAGGATAAACCCAAAACAGTTTTTCTCTTTAATTTTGATACCGTACTGAAATAGTCTAAATGAGGCTTTGTAAACACTTCTTATAATAATCACAAAAATTTACAGTTCAATATACATTATACTAAACATTTTGTATATGGGTTAATCAGAAAGGTGAAATCATAAATTTTTTTAATGTATGAATTCAGGGCTCCTTTTCTGTATTTATAAAATAGAAGGGTACTTCTATTTATAAAATAAGGGTACTTTTTTATTAAAAAGGGTACTTTAATTCTATTTTATGAATATAAATTATTTATTTAAAAAAAACAAGTGAGTTACAACGATATGCATTATAACAATTATTAGTTAAACTTGAAAATGCATTAATATTACAATATTACCTCAATATTATAGAAACGTTTCTTCACTTGAATGGGCTACTTCTACAAATTAATAAAAACAAATAACAATATAGAAATTTGAAGTACCCTTTATTATTTAAAATATTACAACAAGTTGAAAATGACCTAAGTTATGGTAGAAATTAGTCATTGTAATATTTTAAATAATAAAGGGTACCGTACATCAAGTTTCTATATTGTTTTTATTTTTATTACCTCAATATTCTACAATACAGTAATTTTTAACATCCTATTGTTCCCAAATCCTCAAAAAATATTAGTCAATCATCTCATGTATCCCTACTTTTAATTGATGTACCTACCATAATTCCATAATTATCCCATCCTTTTAACCACAATCAATACTAATTATTGTTAAACTTTTGTAAGCCGTCATTTTTTGTAAAACAAGTCCTTCTATACAGTGAAATTCATTTTTAAAAATTCTGTCAGCATTAATTGAATTGGAAGCTTTGACTTCATCTATGAAGGAATGCTGACAGATTAAAATGAATCGCACTGAATTCTGTAGAAGTTGCTTTCATGAACATTACCTGACCATCAATCTGATAATTGTTTCTAAAATACATCCTACTAGCTTAATAACAGTAATGCACATGCGCAATGCTCATAGGATAATTGCAATGCTTGTGTCTCATGACTCAAGACATCCCAAGGAGGTTATCATTACATAGAACAACAGTGCTTTGAATATACAAGATAGATTTCGGTACCCAAAAAATACTTTTAGCATGCAAATAATAATAGTTAATCATCATTGGATCCTACATTTTTAAATCAGCTGTAATTTGTTAACGGATAGATTGATAAATAATAATTAAATGAGATTCCTTTCAGAGCTACATACGAGACAATCTAATAATTGATGGGTTCAGATAGAAAGTAATAATATATTATTGATGAAGAAATGTTACAAGGTTGTACATTATCAATTGTATGATTAGGCTAATAATCATGGACGGAATTGATTGAAGGATGGATGTTCTATGGAACGAAATTCTCTGTACCTAATTAATAGTTTTGAGGACATTGAGCTTTCATCATCTTTATTCACTCAAATATTTATGGAAAAAATTATGAAACACTATTTCAAAGTATAATATCAAGTAGAGAAATCGGAGGAGGAGTATATTGACAGGAAGAGCTTGATTGGCTTATAATGAAGTGATAATTATATTTGGAAATTGTGATTAAATTATTTATGGAGACAACAGGTTACCCCTAATGTGTCTCCTTCACAAATACAACAATACAAGAATATTATACAATGAAAATACAATGAGCAATGTAACTTACAATTGCAATATTGTTAAATTGCTTATTATCTTTGAATAAGCTATTTAAAAATTCAACACAAATTCTAATAGATGTCATTATCTCTATGCACATTAACTTAAAATGAGATACTGAATCTGTTGATCAAATCAACAGCCTATTAGAGTTGGTTGTCATTAAATCATTCTCGCAGGATTTATCCTAAGAATTCTCCAATTTTGTTATCCATCATGAACGGCTTACTATTAAATCACCTCCTTTTTGGTTAAATAGAACGACTATCAGTCAAATTTGACAGTATCCCAAGTCTCTCAGGATTCAAGATTTTATTCAATAAAACTCAGGCTTGTGAGGTATAGAATATTTAACATCTTAGCTTAGAAATTTATCTTCTATAAGATCAACTAATAGCATTTCTGTATTAAATTGTTATTTAATTCGATAAAAATTAATAACATTAGGTAACGCTAAATGGACTAGCATATAATGGCGGTCAGACTAACTTATGTTCTCCTGACCAAAAACAACATAACATTCAGAAGAAATTGGAAAAATATAGTGTATATATGTAGACATTTGAGACTCATGAGCTTAATATGAGCCTTAGCAGGTTTTTCCCTGTATTGTATTAAGTGTATTATTTTGTATACAATATTGCATAATAGTATGTTAATATTCAATTGTATTTTTGTCTTGAAAATGGAAAATAAATTTGATTTGGTATGTGTTGTGTATCTACCATACGCTAAATAAATAATAAATAATTTCATTCGATTACAGTTTATAGATTATATTGTTGAAATACGGTATAGAGTATTCTTGGTAATCAGACTTGTTATTCAAATTATAGTATAGCAACCCATTTTCTTGAAATATTTCATCAATAGTTGTGGGTGAAACTTCAAGAATAGTGTCTACAGCATTCATACTGCAAACTATTTTTAAAGATGAAATGAATGATACGGAGGAAGCTATGAAAGTTGAAACATTTATATGGAACGATCTTCCCTTTGTGATTTAAGAGAGTATATCCTTTCCTTTCAAGGACGAGAGCAAATTGATAAATACAGTTTGAATTGAAATTGGAATTATATATTTATTCTTCTTCTTAGAAAGTACAAACAATAGACAATATACAATATACATACATATAAAAAACTTGAAGAAGGTTCCTCACATGGACAAAACCTGTGTGCTAGGAACGTACACAACATCAGTAATAACAGTATAACAGTAATTATATTATTTTGATAATTACTATATTGAGAAGCTGACACTGATACTGTTGATATGTTTCAACGGGTTCTTGAGAAAATTGAAGAAACTTGACAGGGGATGAGAGAAAACAGGATGAAAGAGAACAGTAGAGGAAAGGAAGGGAAAGAGAAGAGAAGAAATGAAAAGAGAGAAAGAGGAGAAAGAGGGGAGAGAGAAAGAGGGGAGTGAGAAAGAGGAGAGAAGAAAAAAGAGGAGAAAGAGAAGAGAAGAGATGAAAAGGGAAGAAGGAGGAGAAAGAAAAGATAAGATTAGATCTATTTTTTAGAGAACTATAGAAAATAAAGAAGTAATAAGAGAAAAGTGATTAAAATTATTGAGATTCTAGTGAAAAGAGCTTACCTCCTGAGAATCCGTCATCCCCCTCAGACCCATCCCCTCCGTCGGGTGCTTCCCCCACCCCTTGGGGTGTGATGACGTCATCATCAGTAGGCGCCACGCCTGGTTCGGCTGGGTTCAGCGAAAGGAACAAACGAAAAGGAACTAAATAATAATGCAGTACTATGTTCAACGTGCACTAACATTAAATAATGCAGAAAAACACAAACACAAAAAGTGCATCAACATAATTATAAAAATACACAAAAACTTGGAGAACAGAATATCAAAATGCATACAATGATACTAAGTTTGAAAAAATAAAGTAAACTGTATTCTACGAAGATTTCATAACGTACACAAAAAATGCAATTATTCAAAACTTGGAGTGAAAATAATGATCAAGTATTATCTTTATGATAAACTTAATTTTACATAGACTGAATACACACAAATTTTATAAGACAGGAGTGCCCACAAGGGGG
Organism: Nilaparvata lugens; assembly: GCF_014356525.2. Taxonomy (NCBI): domain Eukaryota; kingdom Metazoa; phylum Arthropoda; class Insecta; order Hemiptera; family Delphacidae; genus Nilaparvata; species Nilaparvata lugens. The sequence continues at coordinate 6,807,118 of NC_052509.1, forward strand.
AGCTTGGAGGTAGACTGCGCCCTTGAAAAATTCTAGAGTGGGGGTCTAAAATTCAAAAAAATCAAATCCCAAAAAAAGGTCAGAAGTGTTGTAGAATGACTACTGACGACACGACAATGTTCATTTTTTGGGGGTTTTCAACTCAAGGGGCAATAGCAGCTGAATTTCCACAATTTCAGGGGCGAGGGTGGTTCGTCCAAGGGTTTTAGGGGGGATATTCTTCTTCTGTAAGAGAATAGAAACTACAAGTAGGGTAGATGAACATTATGCAAGTTTGCACTATTGGAACAAAATTTGTAATTAGATTACATTTTGTTGGAAAGGGATATTTTTTGAAAGAAGTAAAATAAGGAGGGTTAAATTGGAGATAATAGTGATGGAAAACAAAGGAATGTTTGAAAATGTGTTTGCATAGAAAGAAATGTGATAGTTGAATGATAATTTTGAAAAACGTTCTGGAAACGATCCTGAAAAAACGCTTCATGTGGCTTGGCCCTTACTCTTCTTCTTCTTCTCCTCCTCCTCCTTCTTCTTCTTCTTTTTCTTCTTCTTTTACTTCTTCTTTTCTTCTTCTTTTTCTTCTCCTTTTTCTTCTTTTTGTTTAGGAGTAGAAAGAAAGTAGTCGGACGAGATTTTTGAGAATTGGGGAAATAATTTTAAAATAGAAAAAAATGTGATTAAGTAGAAATATCTGAGTAGAAAGGACTGTTGTTGGAGAGAGATAGAATAGTTAACCATAGACAGATCATAATTAATTATCAAATTAATTGATTTATGAATCTTTATAATACTTTTTGTCAGTCTGTAATCAGTATTCCCACTTTGTCATTATTTCAATGAAAATCAAATAAGGCTGGTCACACAACGATTAGTCAAGACAAGACTAGTCACTTTTAGTCACAATACTTCACATAGTTGCTTATGGAGTCATGTCTAATTGCAATGACTAATCAGTGTATGTTGCGTCATAAGCAGCAATGCTGTGAAGTATTGTGACTGAACGTGACTAGTCTTGTCTTGACTAATCGGTGTGTGGCCAGCCTAATATAGACAAATTGAAATATAGGCTAATATGCATTATAAAGAACCCTTTATTTTATAACATCACAACCAGTATTCCAACTCTTCAAGAGCCATTTTCAAGTGACACTATATCATATTGTGTTTTCAATAGATTCAGTAGCCCTATGAAGAAAACTGAATATAAACAAACCATAATGAAGTGTTCCGCTGCATAATCAGGATGAAGGTATAATGACTTACTTTACATGAGTAGTGTGTTCATGAACCTGGAGTCTGCATGTTTGCCATCAGTTGTAACGGATTAACAACACAATAATTAACCTCTCCTCTGTCCTATTTCTAGCTATATTCATCTCTCTCTCTCTTCCTCTCTCTTCATTCAATTCGGTCCTTCACTTGTCGGCATTTTAGAGTGACTGATAGCCCATTTTATACAAGGACAACAATGGTGTGCTAAGCTGTTGTTTACATTTCATGATATTGCTTGCTAACAGTTTCTTCTTCTTCTCTTCTTCTTCTTCTTCTTCTCCTTCTTCTTCTTCTTCTTCTTCTTCTTCTTCTTCTTCTCCTTCTTCTCCTCCTCCTTCTCCTTCTTCTTCTCCTTCTTCTTCTCCTTCTTCTTCTCTTTCTTCTTTTTGTTTTTCTCCTTATCCCCCTTCTTTCATCTATTTATCTCCTATCGATCTTCTACTCTTCTCCTTTTCTTCTCTCTACTTGTGTTTCGTCTTATAATATTCTCTATTCAAATTCTATTTCAAATTTTACTTACTCTTCTCTCTCGTCTCTCTTCCTCTTCTTAATTTATAAATCCTGCCTCTTCCTATTTTCTTAATTTATATTTTGTAAATTCATCTATAATTTGCTCTATTCTAAGCTATTGTATATAAGTGTATAAACCAGTATTTACTGTAATCTACATAAATAAAGTACTCAATCAATCAATCAATCTTCTATACATCCACATCTTTTAACTTTCCTTGCCCTATTACCATAGGTAAGGAAAGTATTGCTTTCCGAAAAAAATTGAGGTACCCCAATTTCTAAATTTCTATACGTTTCAAGGTCCCCTGAGTCCAAAAAAGTGGTTTTTGGGTATTGGTCTGTGTACACGATATCTCATCTCCCATTTAACGGAATGACTTGAAATTTAAAACTTAAGGTCCTTACAATATAAGGATCCGACTCGAACAATTTCGATCAAATGCCATTCAAGATGGCAAAAATGTTGTTAAAACAGGGTTTTTCGCGATTTTCTCGAAAACGACTCCAGCGGTTTTGATCAAATTTATACCTAAAATAGTCACTGATAGCTCTATCAACTGCCACAAGTCCCATATCTGTAAAAAATTCAGGAGCTCCACCCCATCTATGCAAAGTTTGATTTTAGATTCCCAATTATCTGGCTTCAGATACAATTTAAACAAAAAATTTCAAGTGGAAAAGATTGAGCATGAAAATCTCTACAATTAAAATGTTCAGTAACATTTTCACCTAAAATTGAAAATAAGTTCGAAGTTCGAGAAAATGTGATTATTCAATTTTCAAACTGTTGGCAAGTGTTGATCTATTAAACCATTCACTATGAATAGATAGCAGACTTCATGTGTCTGCAGCGCTATTGTCCTGTCACCAGCTGGCTTAGATCTTTGAATAGTAGACTTGAGATGCGTGTGAACACTAGCGTCAGTTGATCAATTTCCATAACGGCAAGGAAAGTTGTGTGAGTGCGCCACACCAGATTTTTATAGTATTCTTTATTAATTACTTCCCTTTCCTCTGTTCCCTTCTTCCTCACTTGCTTTCACTGCTCTTTGCCCATCGGTAGACATTTTCGCTCTTCCCCTTTCCTTCTTGATCATTCTCTTTCATTTTCTTAATCTTCACGCGCAAATCCTTGCGAAATTGACAAGTCGAGACACTCCATGTAGCCGTCATACGAAATGAGAAAACCGATTGACACGATCTCTTGGGAAATTCGTGTTCTTCATCTTAAAATAGTGAGATCAATTGCAGAGGTTATTTGGAAAGTAATTAGTGGGATGTTGCAATCGACACTGAGCAACCATCATTAAGAAACAATGGAACAACTTAATAGTTCATCAGATGAAGCTATATGTTGAAATTACTTGTTGAAATTCTGTTTTAAGTGACAGGTTTGTCTGTTCCAAAGTTGTTATTCATTTATTGAAGTTTTTTTCAGTTATCTGATTAATAGTATGACATCAATTGGGACCGGACTCCACACCTTCTATAGCAAGATTTCTTGCTATAGTGAGGTTCACGTTATAATATCAGTGGAACAGACATGACAACGTAATCTTTGGATAACCAACAACTTGAACGACTAGCATGCAGCATCGATAGTAATTATTGGGAAGCCTCAAAGAACAAAATATTTACTAACAGATGTGCTGTTTATTATCTTTCACACTTGTTTTCTTGGTTCTTATTTTGTACTGAAAATAAATTTTGTTATTATGGCGATTCTGTTGCTTAAGCCGCCATTTTGTCACACCGTTGAGTAGGAGGAGACTGTCTAGCTGGGCCAATGGCAGGCGTTCATGCCCTTGACCAATAGCAGTACTCACCTACTAGTATAAATTCTGCTGCTCTTGTATTTAGTTTTAGTCTATCAGAGATTGACAATGGTGAAATATCCGAAACAGGTCTTTCTAAGTATCAATAAATCTGTGGTTTTGACAATTTATTAGTCTTTTTCATTCAATATGAATAATTACCACAATATATACTCCACTACACAAACAGTTATTTGTGCAACTAGTGCACAAAGTGATAGTTTGCTGCACCAAAAGAAACGTTTACTTTCTTTACGTAAAAGGAATGGCTTCTTGAGTGCAGCAGAGGAACTTTGCGCACGTATTTCACATTAAGTTTTTCCTACAGTTACCATTGAATATGAAAAGTGGGTAATTATGGATAAAATGATGGCTGAAATCCATCAAATGTTTGTGTGTGTGATGCTGTTATTAATAACAACCTTTATTCATTTAAAAATAATAATCCAATTGAAGTTGAAAATTCTCAGCCAAAGTTCTCATTTTTATTCATTCAAGAATCAGAAAAATACAGATAAAACAAAAAAATTGCATTCAAAATACATGCCAACAGCTTGTTCGGATGGCTGCAAAATGGCTGAACCGACAAGTGCGCGACCTAGCGGGAAGAATCGTACCTAACTTCGTTTCATCCAGCTAAAAACAGTATTTAGATATTTAGAATTATTATGATTAACTAGAATTACCGAAAAATACTATAAGTAAACTAAAAGATATTTATAAAATAACATAGACAACAGAAAATATTTGATTGTAGTATATTCTAATGTTATTTTATTAATTTTATTGACATGGATTTCGAACGGTAATTATTTAACCTGAAAATTTGAATTTCAAAATGTGTGTTTGCTACATTTCTCATTGCTTGGAGTTGAAATAATTATTACTGTCAATAGAAAATAAACATTATTATTATTAAATGATGAGAAGTTATTATTTAATTATGATTTAGATAAACATTATTCTTGTTTTGGATTTCTAGATTGGGATTTTATCATGAATGTGGGGTAGCCATTGAAATGATTCTTATCTAAATCTAACCACAGTCATTGTTACCAACTTAATTTTTGTTTTCCTGCACTAATCCTCCATATAACCCACCAACTATTTTGTGTTGCCATGTTGCAAATCTGGAGTGCAGAAAAATTTTTTCCCGCACTAGAACGGAAAGGTGATTCTTTGCGTTCTGTAATCAGTGCAGGAATGGCCACTTTTCAAGGTAACTGTAGGAAAAAGTAATCTTTAGAATAGTTTACTAATACTATATTTCATCCATGATTGTAGATGATTACATTAATTGTACGATATAGTACCATATAACCAGTATAATAGTCCACTATAGTGAGGTTCACGTTTTAATGGCAGTGGAGGAATATGGGGAGAAGAACGTTGCCGATTCTCTGCCATGCCGCTGCCTTCTATAGAGGATAGCTGATACCAGTATATTTGATGAAATATTAACTGTTCATTCTTGTTAAAAATAATCACTTATATTTTATTTGTCAAGAAAATATATTTTTTTGAATAATAAGTTTCCATAAATATGAGATTGGATATTTTGTTAATTAATTATATTTCTACATTGTTAAAAAACGTTCCAACATCTTTACAGAGCTAGAACAGGATAACCCTATCTGCTTTGTCGATTGATAGACAAGTAACAACTCCAATCTCAATCAAATGCTGCGATTATAATAACTTGGACCTCACTATGTATACAAGAAGGTATATGAGACACGTATAAACTAAAGCATGCTATTTGTTAATCATCTAATAACCGTGTATGTAATTCTGTTTTTTACTCTTCATAAAATGAAACCGAATTTGTTCACAACTTCAAAATGAGATAAAAAACAAAATCAAATAGGCCTAGACGTTTACAAAAGAATTGAACAATCTATTTATGATCATTTATTAATCTATTTATTATAATAAAGTATTTTATTTTAGGGCTACTTGAATTGATTTATTAGCCTATAGAAATTGCTTGTACAAGAGTCCAAATTTTCACACTTAAAAATAATGCTTGAAACTATTGTAGGTGTGCATATGAATGCTTGAAACTAAAGACACGTATAGACTAAAGCATGCTATTTATTGTTAATCATCTAATGTATGTAATTCTGTTTTTACTCTTCATGAAATTTAATGTGTTTATATAAAAAATATATAGAGGGTAGGCTAGTAATTTTTATAATAATTATTCATTCATCAATACAATAATATTACAAAACTTATAGATAAACATATACATAATTGTTATATTATACAAACAAAATTGCTAATAGTAAACTTAGTTCTAATTATGATACCCCACTATAATAATATGTGTCGGGGTTTTCTAGAAGTTTCCATCCTCTATATTCCATTTACAATATTATTAGATAGTTATATTTTACGTAGGCATTACCTATATCCATATTTCTCTTTTTACTGTACTGCCAACAAATATTGTAAAAACAAAAGTTGATTTTCAACAAACAGCCTCTCACAAATTAATGAGTTGTTCATTGTTTCTCAATTGAATCAACCAGAAGAAATCACTCACGAAAATGTGAAAATATTTTTTTCTCAATTAAAGCAAGCAATCATGGTTCCCAGGACTCATCATTAAACTCTATCATCTGTCAAGAACCAATCCATCTCTAGAACTATCACCTTTGCGGAAACTGCCAATTAACTCATTAAAATACGGAACACAATGGGTTCACTTCTCAACCAAATATTCAGCTATCAACTTTGGAATGTATCCAGAAACTTTCTTTCCAGTGAAAGGAATTGGGTTGTTTTCTATTTTTTAGCTACTTTCTTCAATTGTAAGTGTTCGGAGGAGATGTTAAGAGTAGTGAAATATGTGGCTTGATTATAGCCTGGTAAGCCAATCATCTCATTATCTTTGGTGAATCTGTTTCACTCAGTGTAGGCCTATCTGCAGTTACTATGTATTTGATCATTGAAATTGGTAAAATGAATGCGTTCCAATTATTTTTACTTTCCTTGCCCTATTACCATAGGTGAGGAAAGTATTGCTTTCCGGAAAAAATTGAGGTACCCCAATTTCTAAATTTCTATACATTTCAAGGTCCCCTGAGTCAAAAAAGTGGTTTTGGGGTATTGGTCTGTATGTGTGTGTGTGTCTGTGTACACGATAAAATTAACGGAATGACTTGAAATTTGGAAGTTAAGGTCCTTACAATATAAGGATCCGACACGAACAATTTCGATCAAATGCAATTCAAGATGGCAGCTAAAATGGCGAAAATGTTGTCAAAAACAGGGTTTTTCGCGATTTTCTCGTAAACGGCTCCAACGATTTTGATCAAATTCATACCTAAAATAGTCATTGTTACGCTCTATCAACTGCCACAAGTCCCATATCTTTAAAAATTTCAGGAGCTCCACCCCATCTTTGCAAAGTATTATTTTATAATCCAAATTATCAGGCTTCAGATACAATTTAAACAAAAAATTTCAAGTGGAAAAGATTGAGCATGAAAATCTCTACAATTAATGTTCAGTAACATTTTCACCTAAAATTGGAAGTAAGCTCGAAATTCGAGAAAATGTGATTATTCAATTGCAAGCTGTTGGCAAGAGTGTTGATTCTATTAAATCATTCACTATGAAGAGATTGCAGACCTCGTGGGTCTCCAGCGTTATTACCCTGTCATCAGCTGGATCAAATCTTTGAATACTAGACTTGAGATGCGCGTGAACACTAGCGTCAGGTGATCAATTTTCATAACGACAAGGAAAGTTGTGTGAGTGTGCCACACCCGTTTTTTAGGATTTATGTTGGTGAACGTGGATCGGATATGTGGTGGAAATAATTCTTCTCAAATATAAATAGAGTATCAGATACAGTGAATAGTGGTGTTCAAATCAAATAGAGATCACTCCAATAGATACTACAGTTTCCAGAAGTCATCTTATCATCATCTTCCAACGGTACAGGCATGACTGCTTGTTCCGGTCTTTCAACTTGAAAATTGGACACGGATTTTCAACAGTGTCCAGACGTATTTCAATAAAATAAAGAAACTTAAATTGAGGAGACATGTAAGATTTAAGTTATGAATAAAGAAAATAGAGGAATAGACAGGGGCTAATAATTTTACTTTGAATAGAAAAAGTCATGAAAATTTGTTAATTAAATAAATGAAAATTTCTCAATTATACCCCATTCAAATGGAGTAAATCTTATTAGCATTCAAATGGGGTTGGCAGCTCTGACTGCTGTGAAAACAAAGCTGAGTGATCGCGTCCGAGTGGAAATCCAATTTTGAGTGAAATTAATTCTCAATATAGGCATTTAGTGTACAAGTTTCAAGTTTGAGAACGTTCTGTGTCAGGTGAACAAATAGGTTTTATTTAATCTTCAACCAGAGTCTAATTTTGAACGTTGATAGTTTGCTAATACAGTTATAGGTTAGAAAATATTAACTGAAATCCAAACTTCCACGCGCAGGTGGCTTCGTATTTGGACTTTGATCTCCCTGCATCAACCTTGAAATAAAAAATTACCTACCAGACATTCCAAGGAGGGAAAAATTAGAGACAAACCGAATCATCAACAGAGGATCTTCAACATACCGTTATCTATTGTGGCTACAAAGGCTCATCCATTTATCTCTACGAAATTTAAAATGACGCCGAGTAATCAGATAATCAGAGGCTTTAAAATCGCGTGATTCTTCTCAATAAGAATTTATCGAATACTTTCTTCACCACATTTATACACGAAACAGATGCTACACTATGTCGATAATAGAGGGGAAACTGGATAAGATTCTTGAGAAGCTAGAAAAGCTAGACTCTCTGGATAAAAAGTTTGACGCATTGAATTGTCGTTTTGAGAAAGAAATAAAAGAGATTAGATCTGAAGTTCTCCTCATGAAACAAAATGCAAAGAGTAACGAAGAGAAAGAGCGAAAATTCAATCTATTAGTATACGGTGTTTCAGGTAGCAATTTTGTTGACATGAATAGAGAAATCATGAATATGTTGAAGTATCTGCTTCCCGATATAAATAGCAATAGCATCAAGGATTTATGGAGGACAAATAGAAGAAAAGATAGAGCACCAGTACTTGTGAAATTCAACTCCATTATTACTAAAAATATGGTATTGAGGAAGAAAGGTAAACTCCAAGAAGAAGAACACTTCAAAAATGTCCAAATCAAGGAGGATTTGACCCAAGAGACTAGAGCGATCAGAAGAGACTTGTTTGCGCATCTATTGAAGTTGAAGAGTCAGGGAAAACATGTTGTAATGATAAAGGATAAGCTGAAAGTAGATGGAAAACTCTGGAAACTCAGGACCTGGAGGAACGGGAGGCCAAGTCAGCGAAGCGGGCGAGAAGTGAGGAGTCATATTCGAGGAAGCAGGAGGAAAATTATAAGAATTTTCACGGCGAACAGGTTGTCAAAAAAGGAAGGAAAGTTGGGAATAGCGGAAGCATAAAAAATTTTCTTATTGAAGCCAGTGGTACAAATGGAAAAATGAGTCAGATAAAAGATCTGAAAGTAGTTATAAATGGTGATGGAAGCGTTTTTGAAAATTCAAAAGGGGAAAATTATGGAAGCCAAGGAGTCTCTACGAATCAATCATAGCAAATAATAAGAGGAGAAGGCGAACCTGCATATGACGGAGCATTAAAACCAAAATATCACAAAACCAACCCTGCCATCGTTCAATTGAATTACGAGCAATTACAAGATACTATTCTGGAATATAGGAGGCATGAACAATTTTCATTTATTAGATCTTGAACAGTTGACTGTTCTCTCAGGCTTGGATGTCATTTTTCTTTGTGAAACCTGGTTGACGTCGAATTGTGTGCCTCTTCCCGGGTGATCAATGATAAGTTTAATTCCATCTTCGTGAATGCTATAAAAATAAGGACATTGGCAGACCAAGTTCAGGTTTGATCGCATTGGTGAACAAGCTACATAGTTACAAAATAATAGATCAATCGCCGTTCTGGCTTGTACTCCTCATTGAGACTACTAAAAATAGAAGATTTGTGGCTTGTTGCGTGTATTTTAGACCGTCCGATTCAATGCAGGTTCTGCTTGATCTCTTCAATTCCGTGATGCATGAAATATTGGAGCTCTACGGAGATTGTGAAATTTTCGTTGGTGGGGACCAGAATAGTCGCATAGGTATTTTGAATAACATAGACGACCCTGACGTTTTCGAAGATAGTCGCATCCGAGAGGTCCGAAATACACAGGATTTCACCGTTACAGCAAGAGGAAAACTTTTGGTGGAGTTCATGGAGAGTCATGGAATGTATGTTTTAAACGGCCGTACTGATAGTGATAGAGAGGGTAACTTTACATACTTGAGTAATAGTGGCCGTAGTGTTATTGACTTAGTCTGGACCAACTTCCACGGCTTAACTTCTACAGTGGATCTTGAGATAAGTGATGATTATCTAACCTCAGATCATCTGCCATGCTTGTTGAGAATTAGCAATTCATATGATCAAGAAGAGGAGAGGAGAGACACCGGCCGTCAGTCGAAAACAGAAACTCATATGGAATCCAAATCTTGAAATACCGTACAAGGAATATTTCGAGCAGAGTACAACCCAGGATTTACATCTAGGTGCTGAATCGATGTATAATAACTTGATACAAGAGATAAAACTATTTGGGCAGGCTCATGGAATGCTCCGTAGTAATCACGGCGGAGTTCAGACTGGACGATGTGTGGATAAACCATTCTATAATCAAGCATGTCGACAAGCAAAAAAAGCTATGTATAAATCATTTAGAATTTATAAAAACAGTAACTTGGAAATTGAATGCTATCAGGGATATTTAGGATTAAAAAGAGAGTACAAGAGAATTGTGAGAGAGTCAAAACGGAATTTCACAAGGAACAGGAAATTAAACTGAGCAGTGTAAAGAATTCCAAAGAGTTTTGGGGAATGATTCGCAGGATAAATGGTCTGAAGCCCAAAAATAACAGCATCGACCTGAAATGTTGGCAGGATTACTTGCAGAAATGCTACCCGCCGAGAATTGACTGCACAACGTGGGATGTTCTCGACGTATTGCATCCATTCTTTGATGCCCCTTTTTCTCTAGGTGAGCTGCACTATGCAATCAGTAAATGCAAAACGGGAAAAGCTGCTGGGCCTGATATGATAACAAATGAGTTCCTTATAAATCTCCCCTTCAACGGAAAATTACTGATTTTGAACATGTTCAACAAAATTTTAAACAATGAATCAGTCCCCGAAGGATGGAGTAAAGTCAATATGTTCATGATTTTTAAAAAAGGAGATAGCAGCCGACCTGAAAACTTTAGAGGAATTCTTTGGTCAATGTATCTGCAAGCTTTTCACTCAAATGATGAGCAATAGGCTTTCCAACTGGATAGAGTATGGAAATCCATTGAGCGAAGTACAGAATGGTTTTCGCATGTCTAGAGGCTGTATGGATAGTATATTTACTTTAAATGCTTTGTTAGTTTGCAGATTGTGAAACAGGGGAGGAAAGTGTATGCAACGTTTGTGGACTTCCAGCGAGCTTTCGACTCCATAGACCATGCATTGATGTGGGAAAAACTATACAGATATGGTATAAGCAGGAAGTGGATTGCAGTTCTTCAGGACTTCTATCGCAAGGCTACTGTGAGAATAAGTGCTGCCAATGGCTATACAGAGGAGGTTCCAATAACACAAGGAGTGATGCAGGGTGACACTATCTCACCGATCCTGTTTGCAATTTTTATCAATGATATGGAAGACTATTTTGTGAAGAAAGAGTGTAATTATGTCAGCATCAATGAGAGGGCGGGCTTGAATCTCCTGTCATATGCTGATGACTCTGTTCTGTTATCCAACACCCGAGTAGATGCACAAAAGAAATTGAACGTTCTGCAGGAGTACTGTCATCTAAACAAACTTGTTGTTAACGTATCAAAGACGAAGGTATTGATATTCAAGAAAAGTCATGGTAGAGCAAGGAGAGAAACACTTTACTACGAAAATAATCCTTTGGAAACTGTCAGCACAATCAGATACCTGGGTGTAGTATTCTCAAACTCTGGTCTTTTCCACCAGGCTGCCAAAGACATGAAACGTAAAGCAGCATCAGCATCTGGATGTGTCCAGAGAATAGTAGTGGATTCCCGTTGTTCGGCCTCATGGAGTTCGAGAGCAAAATTGTTTGATGCTATGGTAAGATCTGTACTATTATACAGCAGTGAATTATGGGCGCTTAGATACTGGCAACAGCTGGAGGTCATTCAGACAAAGTTCATCAAGTCATCTTTCTATTGGCCAATCAGAACACCAGGACGTCATCATCTTGTCTACAATATTTTCAAATCAGCATTCAACTGGTGGCTTAGAATCCTGAATATGTGCGACAACAGAGCACCAAAGATGTGCTTCAGAAGACTACTTGCAACTGATGCAAATGAGAATAAAAAGTACAATTGGGCTTCACAGATGAAGGAATTCTTCGAGGACATAGGCTACGGTCACATATGGCACAACAAGACGGGCAAGTGGCAAAGGTTCATAGAACAAATATTAAAGTCTTTTCGTCAAAAATTGTATAATTTGGATGCGGCTGCGGCAATCAATTCACCTCTTCGTGTGGCCTACCGTCAGTTCACAACCTACGACATCGCTCCATATCTTGAATCCAACTACCACATTATAAAGTTAGACTGTTTAGCCAGATAAGGATTTCCATGCATACTGAAGCCATCGTTCTCCACTTGAAAGGTGTCAAGTATACAATCAACCCTCAGGTGCCTTGTCTTTGTGTGGGGACTTTGAAGCAGACGAAACGCTGGAGCACATTTTTCTACATTGTGATTTATATAGCGGTTTCAGACAAACATATCTGAGGAAATACTCTCTGAATTGCCTAAACGACATTTTAAATATAAGTGATGGTCCGGAAATTAACGACGTCTTTAGTTTCATGTGTCAAATGCTGAGACTAAGATCTTTTGTGCTCTCAGAATAGTATACTGTTACACTGTTATACTGTAATACTGTTGACATGCCAGCAATGATAACTTGGACTTTTTTATTATGAGTAGAAATATTAATATGGAACTCTATTATTGGTTTTGTTGTGTGAAAAACTGTCTGTGTTTATTTATGTGGAACATTTTCATGAACTTTGTAATCGTACACTGTATGAAGCAATAAATAAATTCAATTCAATTCAATTCAATTCAATTCAAATGGAGTAAATCATGGAAATTTATAATTGTGAATATAGAAACATAAATAAAGCTATTTGAATATTGCAATCTTATTCTGAATCGTTTGATTGAACAAAATAGGTAACATGAAACTAAAATATCATGAATACCGTATATAGGTATTTATGTTTTAAATGTACGGTGATATGATTTGTTCTAAAAATTAGAATTGGAGCCGTATTGTGCTTGAGCCTGTCCCTGTAAATCATGGTTACCTACTTTTCTACAAATTGTTCAATTCTAAATTATTGAATAAATACATAGGCCGGTTGAATTATAAACGTGATTAATTTCACGATAGCCAATCAGAAAAAGCCTTCTTGATAAGACGGCTTCTCTGATTGGCTCTCGTGGAATTAATCACTATTAAAATTTAACCGGCTGTTGTGCAACCGGCACATAGACTTAAAAATCATTGATTATTGGGGAAACAGAAGTTTCAAAGAGTGTACGGTATATTCCATTTTTCATAACATGATGCTTCACTTCCATTCCTTCATGCAGTCATTTTACGAAAATTGTGTATAATCTTCATAAAAACTCATATAAGATTCCCCAAATTATCAACTGGAATATTATCCTGTAGGATTAATGTTCAATTGCCTTTCATTGCTTTGGATAATAATATTGACGCATTGTATGAGGAAGAGGAGAAATAAAGAAGCGTTCCTTGTCTTGCGAGGCAACAGGATGTGGTGGATTAGAGAATGACAAAAGTCCAATTGAGACCTCGAGGGATATGGCCTAATAATGTTTATAAGGAGGGCCTTTATTATGTTGACCAAGATAATGTTATGTGCGTGTCTATGAGAAGGAGTGAGAGAGAAGAACGGGGACATGAGATAGCGAGAGATAGAGAGAGAGAGAGAGAGGAGAGAATCAGATTCAGATTAAGATTCCTTTATTCATGTGTTCAACAGAACACAATTCAACTAACGTTCTAGCGTTAAAAATAAATACCAGTAGCGGTAAAATGACATGGTGAATCATATTAAACTGATGAGTTCTACAATAATATTGAGCAAGAATAATTATGAAAAATGCAAAAGTTAAGGTACCACTGTGATGTTTTCACATGAAACGGTGAAGTTTGGACCTTAAGAAGTCCATTCTCAGAGAGGGTATCAAGGATACCCTCCCCTTCAGCACTTAACCGTGAAAAGAGAGATTGATTGATTGAGTACTTTATTTATGTAGATTACAATATATACTGGCTTATACACTTATATACAATAGCTTACAATACAGCAAAATTATAGATGAATTTACAAAATATAAATTAAGAAAATAATTATAGAGAGGAAGGGAGAGAGAGGAGAGATTATATGGATTTCTTTATTTATGTATGTTACAATATTTACTAGCTTATACACTAATTAACATTAAATGACGATAATGCTAGTTATTCAACAAATTTCACAAAGTATAAATAATTAATCAATGAAAATAAATATAGAATGCAATTAGAATAATTCATAAATCGGCGGTGTTTCAACAAATAATTGTCGATTCTTTTAGAAGGATAATATAAAATATCATTCCCATTAACACACGATCAGGTCGTGAGATTGATTGATTGATTGAGTACTTTATTTATGTAGATTACAATATATACTGGCTTATACACTTATATACAATAGCTTACAATACAGCAAAATTATAGATGAATTTACATAATAGAGACTAAGAAAATAATTATTGAACTGTATATGATATGAAAAAGCAATTTGTGATATAATAGCTATAGATAATAATTATATTGTTATGCATCTACATTAATTGGCGGAGCTTTGGACATATCAATGTCCATTCTTCGGAAAGAATATTAAAAATATCCTCCCCACTAACTCTCTACCAAAGTGAGAGAGAGTGAGAAGGGGGAAAGAAGGGTGATGTGTGGAAGAATTTAATATAATGTTGGAGTTCATTTATTCTATAGTGAGGTCCACGTTATAATGGCAGTGAAGAAAGATAGCAGAACAACGTTGCCGATCCTCTGTCTTGTCAATGCCTTCTGTAGACGGTAGCTGATACAGATTTATTGATGTAATATTAACTGTTCATTCTCGTTTGGAATAATCAATTATAATTTACTAAGCAAGAAATTATAATTTTTCAATTATTTCTTAATCAATTTTCATAATTAAGATGAAATATTTTGTTAATTCTACATTGTTAAAAGACGATCTGGCAACAGAGCAAAGCGAAAAGAGATAGCGCTATCCGCTTTGTTGAATGATAGACAAGGATAGCAATACCATTGCTAATCAAAAACTTCCATTATAAAGTGGACCACACTATAGCGACTCAAATCTACAAGACTCAATCAAATCTACAAGACTCAAATCAAATTTACAAGACTCAGATCAAATCTACAAGACTCAAATCAAATCTACAAGACTCAGATCAAATCTACAAGACTCAGATCAAATATACAAGACTCAAATCAAATCTACAAGACTCAAATCAAATTTACAAGACTCAAATCAAATCAACGTAAACTCAAGTTTTGTGCCTGAAGCATGTGGAAAAAAAAATAGCATAATGAAGTTTATTATTATCTATTCGACCTTCAAATTTTGCCTCAAATCAAAACTAACGTTAACTCAAGTCAAAGCTTAAGATCGGCTTTGAAATTGAAGCTTCACGTGAACTCGAATTAAGTCGCCTGAAATGAGCATCAACTAAAAACAAAATTCACTCATTATTGTCTTATCGTTGAAATATAGGTGTAGGCTTATAAACTCCTATTAGGCTGATTTGAGAAGTATTGTTGAAGAAAAACAATTCAAAGCAAAACTATATTCTTTTCTCAGTGAGAAGGCTTTCTATGAGGTTGACGAATTCTTGTTAGAGTGAAAAAAATTATTATATTATTATATTATTATTATTATTATTATATATAACTGTTTCAAAGTCTATTTTTTCCAGATCAACTTTGGATTTCACAGTGTGTGATAGCTGATTACAAAGAGTGTTCAACGGCTAATTCCATTCCACACAATTTCACATGAGAAAAAACAGTGAAAAAATTTAAACTGACAACAAAAAATATTGTAAAAACAAAAATCAACTTTCAACAAACAGCCTCTCAAAAAACTAATGAGTTGTTCATTATTTCTCGATTGGATCAACCAGAAGAAATCACTCAAATGAAAAGATTTTTTCTCAATTAAAGCAAGCAATCCTTTCAACGGAAAGTTAACTTGAAATCAGAAAAAAACGATGCACAACGTTCAGTTTGAGATGTTCTCGAGTCTGGATAGAAATAGGAAGGAAACACTGATGTCCAAAATAATTGAAAAACAATTGTTTAGTATTTTAGTTTGAGATGCTCTGAAAGTCAACTACATTAGATTTTGACAATTGGAGTTGGCTTGAATGGTCAACGCTCTCAGGATATAAGCAGGGAATTTCCAATTTCTCGTATACACTAACACAGCCGTTTTTAGAACTAATAAGGTAATAAACTGATCAAGAGTCATGTATATAGTAAAAAATAGTTGATTGATGAATCTGATTTCAAATTGTTTGCTATTCACGATTTTCAATTCTAATAATACACTTAAATGTGTAATGCTAGTTCGCCTCCATGGTGTATATTGGATAGGCTAAATGGACTAGCAAACGATGGCAGTCAGACAAACTTCTGATGTTTGTGCAAATCACGCTTGCACTTTCCATTACCCACGCACAAGCAAAAAGCTCATGTGGGCATCATCCGCAAATAAAGAAAAATAAGAATAATTGGCCTTGACGTAGGACATATGAGCTCAATTTTATCCTTTTTTCATGGAATGAGTAATTTAAAAGTGATATCATTGTGTCTTCAGTATTATTTTCTATCCTTCATCAATCATTTAATCGATATTTCAAGAATGATCATCCATAAAGTCATCCTTATCCCTTAATCATTCAATCAATAATTCAAGAATGATCATCCACAAAGTTATCCAACAGAACTCTGACCAAATAGTAGATGAGGCACTCACTGTTATAAGTAACTTTCAATCAATCAATCCATAGTTTATTTTTCCTTCATACAATGCATACATGAATGCCTATAATTACATAAATACAATTGACAATTAACAAAATAAGTTAAAAGTAAAATAGTATTAGTAATACGGAAAGTCCCTGAAAATGTTAAAAACGTGAGCGCAGGGGAAATTGTGTGGAATTGAAGTAGCCGTTGAACACTTTGACCTTGATTTGAATGTCCTAGGACCCACATAGAAGTCAAGCCACAAAGACAGACATTCAATAAAAAAGACTCTGAACTGGATTTGAATGCTCTACAATCCAATGACACGAGGTCCTTGGTACAAGGTCATCCAAGACATCCAATAAGAGGACTTTGACCTGGATTTGAAAGCCCTACAACTCAAGGATACAAGGGCCTTAGCACAAGGTCATCCAAGACATTTGATAAAGATGACCTTGAACTGGATTTTGATGCACTACACACCAAGAACAAGATCATCCAAAACTCATGTACAAGATCAAGGAACAAGGTCATCCAAGAGATTTGATAAAGATGACCTTGAACTGGGTTTTGATTTTGATGCCCTACAAACCAAGCACAAGATCATCCAAAACTCATGTATAAGATCAAGGAACAAGGTCATCCAAGACATTCAATGAAAAAGACCTTTATCTGGAAAGTTATCCCTCAAACAAGATCAAGGCACATGGTGATAGGCATAAGTTGACAAGATCAATCATGCACAAGGTCTATTTGAACTACTCAAGGCTACAAACCATGCACAAGGTCAATTACTACATGAATGACCTTGAATCAATATGAATAACCTTGAAGCTACTCACGGTTGAGATGCAGCGCCAGACAGGCCGTCCACTCATGTCGTGCGATGCGAAGGTCGCGGTCAAGGTCGCACAGTTTGGCGAACGCTCGTGAGCAGCGTCTGGGTCGCGCGACACGACGCACCAGTCGACGCACCTCGGCGTATTCGTCGCGACTCAGGAAGCCCGACCGATCTACGTCCAGTTGCCCGAACTTCCAATCTAGCACTATTTCTTCCGACGCTTCTCCATCTAAAAAAAAAATTACAAATTCAAATTATTCGATAGAAAAATACAAAATACAAAACAACTTGTTATTCTCTTCTTCTCCTTCTTCTTCTTCTTCTTCTTCTTTTTCTTCTTCTTCTTCTTCGTCTTCTTCGTCTTCTTCATCATCATCACATCATCTTCTTCTTCTTCTTCTTCTTCTTCTTCATCATCATCATCACATCATCTTCTTCTTCTTCTTCTTCTACTTCTTCTTCTTCTTGTTCTTCTTCTTTTTTTCTTCTCCTTCCCCTTTTTCTTCTTGATACAGTATAAGCTTAAACTGAAATATTGTATCAGGCTAGTGGCTTCAACTCAAAAAGAATTATTATATCGTGTTATAAAAAACGATACTTGTTAATGGTGGTTCATATATCATTCCATTTTAAAATGGAATATAATTTGAAATAACACTGTGCAAACGGCAATATGTTGTGAAATTTTCGTGAATTAATGAAGCAAGACGAAATAATATGGATGATGTTAAATTGTATGACTGTTTCGAGAGATTGATTGTTAATTAGTAATGATCTAGTTGAATTTAGGTTGAGTTTAATGATCAAAAATATCAATTAACTCACCAGGATTGTCTTTCTGATAGTCGGTGCTGAATATCCTCACCAAATTTGTCACAAAAGCTGATCGATCCACTCGGCTACAATCTGTGAAATAAAACCAAAAAATTATAATAAAATGTAATAATATGTATTCCATAGTTACAGCAGAGCATATAGTATGATTCCTACACAATTCTTCAGGAAACAGTTTCAGCTTACAAACCTGTTGTGCACATCCTATATTTGCAAAAAAATCAATAATGAATAATATTGATGAAAATCAATAATATTTTGACAATCAATAATGATAATTTCAATAATGAAAATCAATAATGAAAATCAATAATATTTTGACAATCAATAATGATAATTTCTTAACTCTCTCCAAGTCTTTGCAGAACCTTTAGTTTTCAAGTAGCTCAAAAATATGAGATCTATCGAGACAATTCATACAACATTGCGATTAAAATTGTTACACATATTTTGTGTTTCAGAGACAACAACAATATAGCTTGAAGGTTTATCATTAATATGAAAATATTTCATGTTACATCTTAGATAATTCTGACGTCAATATATATTTTACGGAAGTCAAGATTACAAGCAGTTCAGGTAAGTCCTTTCTAAAATATTTCACTCGCTTTAAATCATGATAGTTGAAGGAGGTTCACCAACTTTGTAACGTGAACTATTTCGATAAGAAATCAGAGTAGAAAGTGGCTAGAACACTAGAGGAATGTTTTATATCTGGCTAACCAAGTCATGGTTCGGCCAAATCTTGATTTATGTCTCACAAAAGATGTTTCTCAGTATCGTCCTATCTACTCAGTTTCTTCTTTCAAGTAATGTATAAGAGCTGTGAACTCTATGGTTTTCGTGACTCCAATATCCTTATACCAACTTCAAACCAAATACCTCATACCTGTGATCATCACCCTACACATCATTTTATATCTATATATATAGCGAGCGAAGTGAGGTCTATGATTCAAGTCGATGGTTTGGCATTTCTCTTAATGTTCAAATGTTTATATGTTGCGCATTTACGGCGAAACGCGGTAATAGATTTTTATGAAATTTGACAGGTATATGTTCCTTTTTTAATTGCGCGTCGACGTATATATACAAGGTTTTTGGAAATTTTGCATTTCAAGGATAATATAGAAGGAAAAAGGAGCCTCCTTCATACGCCAATATTAGAGTAAAAATCAGACTATAGAATTATTAATCATAAATCAGCTGACAAGTGATTACACAGATGTGTGGAGAAGCCAGTCTATTGCTGTATTTCCATATAAGGTCTATTGTTCCAATCAGGTACTTGTGGATGAGAATACTGCGTGAGGTCTACTGTTCACAGAACTACTAGTGTATACCTATATGTATTTAGGTTAAGGTACATGTACTGTAAAAAAATGTTGTATTTGTTGAGTTTTGTGGAATAAAAATTTGAAGTGAATTGAATTGAAGTAGCCCATATAAGTGAAGTGATTTTATGAATTGAATATATGTATGATCACATGGAAATCATAAAATAATTTGATATAAAACTACATACATCGCAATTTGTGTCAATTATTTCATTCATTCAAGGTACACTCACACAAAAGTTTTTCATTCACAAAATCAAAACAGTTATAGTACGATACAACTTTTTTGACTCAATTGATTCAAAATATAGTCTTACATCCTGATGTATAGTCTTTCATAAAATTCCTCTCAGATCCAAGATTTTATCAGATTCTCACTCACCTTTCATCATCTTTCTCCCTCGCACCTCTGTGCCACCTCTTCTTGTTTTTGCTGTAAAAAAATATGCTCAGTTGAAAACACAAGAAGTCTGTTTTTAGATTACAAGAGCGAGATTACACTTTTTGTGAGATTGATACTGTGGTAATTATTCATATTAAATAAGAAGACTAAGAAATTGTCAATAACCACAGATTTTATTGATAGTTGGAAAGACCGATTTCGGTTGTTACACCATTGTCAATCTTTGATAAACTCTAAGGAGTTTGTCAGAAAGGTGTAACAACCGAAACCTATCTTTCTAACTATCAATAAAATCTGTGGTAGATCTGTAAAATCATAATTTTTTTATTTCAGTAGTTTGTTACGGAACACCATTGTCACAAACTTCTCGGAGTTTATCAGAGGTTTTGACAATAATGGTGTAACAACCGAAACCGGTCTTTCTAACTACCAATAAAATCTGTGGTTTTTGACAATTTCTCAGTCATCTTATTTGATGAGATTACAATTTAGGAATATGAAAAGAAACAGAAAAAACTCACATTAATTTGAAAATATTCTGAAATTTGAAAAGCAAATCAAAATCAATATGATCATTTTGACCAGTTTCTAATTCTTTTGAAAACAATTAACAGTTACAGGAAAACATAACTAACAGAGAATAGCTGAATCTTGACAAATTTTACAACAAAACTATAAAGATTTATGAAATGAAATGAAATAGTATATTTCGCACCTAGGGTCGAAAATGAGACTTTTCCGGCTCGAAATCGGTTTTCAAGTCCGAGGCCGTAGGCCGAGGACTAGAAAAGATTGAGAGCCGGAAAAACATTTTTGCCCATGGTGAGAACGTTTTTTTTTTTCGCCACTCAGAAAAATAAGCAATATATATATGAGAATAATTGTTTATTAGGCACTTCCAAAAGCAAAACAGGAAGGTCATAGCTCTAGCAAATGTGAGGTAATCTGAATATCAGGAAATTGTCCAAGTATTTTTATTTTTTATTCTGATTTGACTAAATAACCTCAAAGATTATGTTCAATTATGTAAGAGGTTGAGTTTATACTTTTTATTCTTCCAAATGACATTAAGATGATATTATTATAAATGTTTTGATTCTTGAATAATAAACACAAATAATGGAAAGTTTTTTGATCAGCTGTGTCTCAGCACACTTGAAATTTGGCCAATCCGAATGTCAACGTCAACAATGCTTGTTGTCGATGACTTCGGAAGTTTGAGGTTAGAAGTTCTATCCTACTCTGAAAATCGAATTTGAATAGCTTATAATATATATCTTATCCGTATTTTATTCATCCAAATAAAATGATAGTATCTTATTGCAGAATACTTATTCAATTCTAGAAGCATAAACTGATTCCGTTTCATAAACCATTTTGTAAACACGTTCACATCAAATCAGAATCAGCTGACTTCAAGGTTATTTTACAGCCCTAGGGCCGTAAAACTTTTACCGGCCTGGTCAGAAAACAATCATTTTTCGGCCTCCATATGACGCACGAAAACCAGCTCATTACATCCAAGTGGGGCGAAAAAATTCTTTTTTTTTTGGAATGAAAAAATTCTTCAATGATGGAAATTAAAATATAAATCTGAAACAATTTTAGTAAGCTAGTTGAAGATATTCTGACCTAACATTTGCTAATCTGTTACTGTTCCACGATTCTCATGCCTATATTTTGGATTTCTGTAGGCGTGTCTAGCCCTGACCAATGACTAAATAATGTTATGAATTTATGACGTTAATTTCAATTAATTCATTCAATTTTTCCGACTTTAGTTGATACTCAAAGTTGAATGACTGCCCTTACACTATTCATATAGAAATTGTTAATCAAGTATTTCAAGTGTTCATTCAACTCTAGGCGATAGGTACTCACAATTGATTAGCTTTCCTTATAGGCTACTATTTTTATAACCATTTTTCAAAAATTCATTCAATTCTAAAGTTTCATCTTGCAGTTTAATGGCTGCCTGTATACTATTCTTACAGGAATAACAATTAATCAATTATATCAAGTTTTCATTTAAATCTTGCTACTCACAGTTAATGACTGCCGACACATCTAAAAAGTATAAATTAGTATTTCACATCTAAAATAGTATATTTCTCACTTGTAGAGTCACTTTTGAGATAATTATGGACTGTTGGTTTGGGGTGTAGCAAATTACAACTTAATAGATTCAATTTTTGAAGCTCAGAAACATATTCTTAAGGTTATGACAAACAGAAACAACCGTTTCCAACAAGTGAATATTGTTCACCGAAAGTAGAGTTCTCAGCGTCAGACAGTTATATGTATTAGTTCTAGTAATTTATATTAAGAAGAATACAAATTTTATCGATTTAATTTTCCATAGCCACAACACCAGAATTAGAAATCTGAATTTTCTTCTCGTTCCCAGAATGAACACAGCTTTTGGTCAGAGATCTGTACAATATTTAGGTCCTAGAATTTACAATAAAATCCCGCAGATCGCAAAGGACGAAATAAATATGAATAGATTTAAAAGAGCAGTACGGAATTGGTTATATGATACTGGCATTTACCAGACCGAGGAGCTCATTGTAAATAGGATATCTATCTATCTATTTCATTCACAATCACAAATCATAATTAAAATATGATTGGGAGAAGACAACAGGCATAGCCCAAAACTGTCTTTTCCCAAATTTTTACAAATAAAAGTTTCAAAAAAGAATGACGTTAGATTTCACTTTTAACTTCAAAAAGTCCAATTAACACTTCAAAACTAATAACTAAACGAAAAATTTCAAATTTTGATATTTTAAAACTAATTAACAACAAAAATATTTCACTCAAATGAACTACTGTCTTAATTTTTATTCTACCCTAAATAACTAACAAACCTTTATAACTAAAATTACTAATAACATTTTTTATACATGTTTCAGAAAATAATATTATGATCACCACGACACATATTATTATAGTGGGGTATCATAATTAGAACTAAGTTTAGTATTAGCAATTTTGTTTGTATAATATAACAACTATGTATATGTTTTGTCAATAAACTTCTCTGGTTGCAATTCATTGGCAATCAGAGAAATTATTATTATTGTTATTAATATTATTATTGTTGTTGTTATTATTATTATTATTATCTAATGTGTTTTTGGATGAAAAGTTAATTTATTTGTGGAAAGGAATGGATGTATCTTTCTCTCTGGACACAGTTAATATTATTGAGAGTTTATAGAAATTGAGATAATTGCAGCAAGATACTCACGTCTCCTAGCCTTGCACTTGGGTCGGCGGTTGCGCCTGGTTGTGTTGGGAATAGGTTTGCCATTGGGTGTGACACACCAGCAGTACCCTGTGCCCGGGTGGCATTGGACGGGTGCGAATCTGCCATCAGGGAGGCAGGCCCCGCCCCTCGATCGACACGGTTGTCGCTCTGCAAAACCATACAATCCAGTGAAAAAACTGGGCAATTTGAAAATAAAATTGGCTGTAAATAGAGCATACTTCAGTAACATGAAACTTTTGATGAACAGGCTCATATGTAGAAACACGAAACTTAAAATATATGAGAGCCTAATTCAACCTGTTGTAACGTACGGCTGTGAATCTTGGACGTTAACAAAAGAAGACAAAAACCATTTAGGCGTTTTTGAAAGGAAAATCCTAAGAAAGATTTATGGTCCAGTTAAAGAAGGAGAGGAGTGGAGGAGAAGAACTAATTCAGAGCTCGAGGCATTGATAAAAGGCCGAAATATTATAAAATGTATAAAGGCACAGCGGCTTAGATGGTTTGGACATATCTGTAGAATGAACGAAAACAGAATGCCTAGAATAATATTCAAGGAGAGGCTACATTCAAGAAGAAAGATAGGAATGCCGAGAATAAGGTGTGAAGATGAAGTGAGAGACGATCTCCAAAAAATGGGATATAGAGGATGGAGACAATTAACAGAGGACCGAGAAGCGTGGAGAGCTGTAGTGGAGGCGGCAAAAGCTCATATTGGGCTGTAGTGCTGAAGAAAAAAAAATTGAAAATAAAATTGCTGCGAAGGAATTTCAATTTCAAATAAATAATCCAGTGAAAAATACTAGACAATTTCAACTGAACTTGATATTGTAAGGAGATTCTAGGCGATGAGGAAATTGGAATTTAGAGTTGGTTTTGTTCACAATCAGTATTCTAGAGCAGTGGTTCCCAAGTTCCCTTCTTAAGGCTGTGCAAAGGCTGAAAATAAACTTTCTATTGGTAATATTTTTCAAAGTTTTTCTATTTGTATAATTATCATCAAGCTATCATAATAAAAAAGGTTTCTCAGAAAAACATTTTTTTCCTATCATTACTTATTGAGATATGAGCGCCTAAAGTTTAAATTTTTGGGACAGAACATTTCAAATTTGGTAAGAGATAAATCCATGAGATTTAAAGTATTAATTCTTTATGGTATTGTTGATCTATTAAAAAGAAATTTTCTGAAAATATCAATTTTTAATAATGCTACTCAATTTACCAAAAATGACCAAAACCAACTCACCAAGAAGTTATTTTTGGCCATTTTTAGTGAATTGGATAACTTTATAAAAAATTGATATTTTCAGAAAATTTTTGTTTTACTAGATCAGCAATAACATGAGCAATCCTCTAAATCTCAAGGATTTATCTCTTACCGAATTTTAAATGTTCTGTCCCGAAAAAAATCTCCACCGACTGTGTAAAAACAAAGGAAAAACATTTCATGTGGCTTGGCTCTTATTCTTTTTCCACTCTTTATTCTTATTCTTATTTTTCTCTTCTTCTTCTCTTCTTCTCCTTCTTCTTCTTCTTCTTCTTCTTCTTCTTCTTCTTCTTCTCTTCTTCTCCTTCTTCTTCTTCTTCTTCTTCTTCTTCTTCTTCTTCTCCTTCTTCTTCTTCAGATTTTTGGTGGGCAACAGCGTAGATCTTGTTTAAAATTAATTTCAATTATATACTCATCATTAGATGATTTAGAAGTATCAAAACTTACGCCCGGAATTTACGATTTTTACCAATATCTGATATTTCTCGTGAATGGAGATTGGGACAGGAAGGCATGAATTCGTGATGCAATTCCAGAAATATCATTGATTACGACCCAGTTCCTACTGACATCTACCGGCAGACTTCAGCATTGGGTCTCAAAAGGTTCTGACCAATCAGAAGAAATATGGGCGGCGCCTGATGTGTTGCGTTCTGAGCGGTTGAACACCACCCAGTACCAGCTACCACCTAGTGGCAGAATTTGAAACTTTGTCTCGATAAATTTGTTTTCCAATCAGGAAAATGTAGTACGAGCTTAAAGATGTGACTCCAATTTGATTCTTTTTTGGAAATGTGGTTATGTTCTTATTCTATTCTCTATTTGAAAATTGTACCAATTGCTTTTTTGTCATAAAGCTACTAGTAGTTCTGTGAACAGTAGACCTCATGCAGTATTCTCATCCACAAGTACTTGATTGAAACTATAGACCTTATGGGAAATACAGCAATAGACTGGCTTCTCCACACATCTGTGTAATCACTTGTCAGCTGATTTATGATGAATAATTATTCTATAGTATGATTTTTACTCTAATATTGGCGTATGAAGAAGGCTTCTTTTTCCTTTTATGTTATACTCAAAATGCAAAAATTTTCAAAAACCTTGTATATACGTCGACGCGCAATTAAAAAAGGAACATACCTGTCAAATTTTATGTAAATCTATAACCGCGTTTCGCCGTAAATGCGCAACATCTAAACATTTAATTAAACATTAAGAGAAATGTCAAACCGTCGACTTGAATCTTAGATCTCACTTCGCTCGGCCAATTATTGATTGGTTTTTCAACTGATAGTAAAATCGTCTCTACATGAACTATTTCCATTTTTCATGTAGATTCAGCTGCATGAGTGTATGATGTAAATTGTTAGAAAAATTCTGAAAAATCATCAAGATATTTATCAAGAAAGAATATATTATTTTCTTAACATTTTCCCCTATATTTTCCTCTTAGGTTTTGTAAACCATTGCTAGGCCTCTCCAGACCTCTATGTAATACATGCAATGAATAATCCACTTGTCAGCTGATTGATTGTGAATAATTCTGTAGCAATGATTTTCAAAAAATCCAACGGCGTGGGTTGCTTTTCGTGGATTAACTTGAGTCTACTTTGCGGCGGGCCTAATTTCTTGAGAAGTTTTCATTAATATCTGTTCTATTTCATTGGACAAATTGTTTCTCAATATTTTTGTTTTAATCAGATATAAAAATCGAAATAATGTCCTCCTTTCGATCTACATATCTAGGTCTTGATCAATAAATGAGTTCAATGGCAATAACGTAAACACGACCTCCAAAAGACTCGACAATAGACTTGTTTCTCAAATAGATAATCATTTTGTAATGTAAACATTCGAAATTCAATATTGATCGCCGTACTTGAATAACAATCAACCACATGCGGCTTCCAATTATCACATCGATGTTATCCTTATCAATATAAATCAGTTCCATTGGAAGATGATGTCGATGATCATTAATCATTTATTCATCAGATGATATGATGATGATGATGATGATGTTAATAATGATGAGATGAAGATGATGATGCTGATGATGATGATGATGATGATGATGATGATGATATGATGATGATGATGATGATGATGATTATGATGATGATGATGATGATGATGATGATGATGATGATGATGATGATGATGATATGATGATGATGATGATGATGAGGATGATGATGAAGATGAAAATGATGATTATTATAATAATCATGGATATGCTGATGATAATGATGATGAAGGTGATTTGAGAATGAGATATTGATAGTGATGATAACTAAATATGATAATGATGATTATGTTGCGGATGATGATAATGATGGTAATGATAAAAATGATGTATGATTCTTTCGTCACGCATTATTAATGCGGTAATAGTTCACGCTTCATGATAAGCCATGCTCAGAAGAACCATTGACTATAGACATCATGTCTATAGTCAATTATAGAATATACCAGATAAGTTTGATGGAAAGATGGCATAGCTTGCAAGATTGGAGTAGGGTAGCCTAATTGAGATGAAAAGGATGATCATGATCAGGAGAAAAAATGAAAAGAAGGTTGAAAAGGAAGATGAGCGGAAGCTGGAGGACAAGGATTAAAGGGTGGGGGAACGGGAGTAGTGGGAAGTAGTAGAAGAAGAAGGAGACTGGAATAAGAGGAAGGCTTATGAGGAGAAGATTGATTGATTTTGATTGATTGATTGATTGAAGAAAGAGACGGAAAAGGAAGAACCAAATTCGGTAAAAGATAAATCCATGAGATTTAGAGGTGTATATTCATGGTATTGTTGATCTAGTAAAACGAAAAATTTCTGAAAATATCAATTTTTGAAAAAGTTCTTCAATTTACCAAAAATAACTCAATAAAAGTTATTTATTTTTTTTTTTTTCAATCAATCAATTCATTATTTCACAAACAAAATAATACAGAATAAAAAAGAAAGATATAAAAAATGTGAAATAAAAGTGGACACCCTAGGCATAAGCCCGATTGGGGTGTACTACTCCTAATAAACAACTAAAAATACTCAGAGGAGTAGGCTGCTCCGCTCTATAAATAAACTTGGCATAATAAATTATAACTTAAAAGAAAATACATTTTTTCTGCTACGGTAGCCCATCACATGAAACAAGGATGAAGTAATTACATTATGAAAAATAAAAGGCATACAGAGATAAAACCAAAAAATAGAAGATTACAATGCAAAATGCATACTCTAAGAAAGGATATGTTAATTAGATTATCATTCAGGATTTAATATAATAAATAATGGAATTCTTATTTAAGAATATCATCTTACAATTTTCAGAAAGATTCACAGTCATTAACACTGAGCAGGTAGTTTTTCAAACATTTCAGAAATGAATGTGAAGTTCCTGGCAATTTAGATATTGCGACACTAGATTGAACAATCTAGGACCATAAAATAATATGAATGTTGGAATATCGTTAAATTCGAATGTGGAACCTGAACCATAAACCGTCTAAAGTATATCTCACCTCTCTAATGAGATTCTCATTCAAACTCCTAAGAAAAAAAAGCTTCAATAATTTATAAACATAAAGATTTCTTATTGGAAGTATCTTGAGATGAACAAATATCGGCCATGAATGATCAGTTCTAGGGTTCTGGTTAAATACGAATGAAGGACTTTTGAAAAATTATGATGGATAAAGTGTTGAGACATAAGTCCCACCCCATAATACGAGCCCATAACTCATCCTGGAACTAATGAGAGCATGATAAGCATTTATCATCACACAGTGGGGCACAGCTCTCTCAACATGTAAAAACTCCTAATCCCTCTACAGAACTCTTTTTTTTATTTAGCTACATGTTTTTTCTTCAAGATAGATTTGAGTCAATAACTAGACCAAGGTATTTAATATTGCTCACAGTCTCATTTTCAGGCAGTTGCAGTTATCTATAGCAGCGCATGAGTAACGGTGATACGACAAATGGTATTTAAGAATAGATCTCCTCTTAGGTTGAAAATCATATATTTAGTTTTTTCACTCATTACATGTAATTCTTACTAAACCCGTAGTTTAAGACTCTCAAGTCGGCACTCATTTTCACATATATGCATCGCAATCAGTTCCTGTATATGTAAGTGCTGTATCATCTGCAAAAGCAGTCAATTTCCATCTAGTTTAGCATTACATAGGTCATTGATATACACAAGAAATAGAATAGGCCCTAATACAGATCCCTGGGGCACTCCTATTCAATGTTTTCAAAATTACTATAACATCCACCCATTCTTCCACACTGCTTCTGTTTGTGAGATAACTTTCAAACCATTTATAAGGTAAACCTCGTACTCCTGCTGCATGCAACTTTTTCAATAATATTGAGTGGTCTACTGTATCAATGCTTTAGTGATATCTACATACAGGGCTGAACATTTTTTTACTTCATTAATACTATTATAAATATCCTCAAGAAATGTAACCAGACCATCTTCGGTACTCAGGCCCTCTCTAAAACCAAATTGATTTTTACTAAAATAATCAAATCTTTTGAGAAAACTTATTAATCGTATTTTTATTATCTTTTCGAAAATCTTGGCAAAAACAGGCAACAGCGAATATGGGGCGGTAACAATTCAATCTTCTCTGTTACCATGCTTGAAGATTGAGATCACAATTGCAATCTTCAACATTCAGGAAATTCACCAGTCTTCATGCTCCAATTGAAAAGTTCACTCAGAACTCCAGCAATATGAATGGCAATTTTCTTTACAATATAACTATTAATGTTGTCAATTCCAGGGGCTTTATTGCTTTTTAGATCAGCTACTATTTTTGTAAAACTTCTGTTTCGTCAGTCGGAATAAGAATAATGAATGTGGCATATCTTTACAAGTGAAGCGGGAATCTATTTCTTCGTGATCTTCTGTAAAAATAAATGAATTTCGTAACTGTTGAGAAATGTTAATAAAAATGAATTGAATTCTTTAGCAATATGTTTCTTTGTCCAGAGACAGTATGCGAATTTACTACTAAGCTAGTAACTTCTACCTTGGGTTTCTCGTTCTCCTATCAATCTATTTACTATTCTCCATTGATTCCTCACATTACCAGAACAATTATCAAATTCATTCATGTAGTACTCTTCTTACTTTCCTTCCTCAAATCAGATTTCAACCTTTTCTAAATGATTTGTAATACAATATTGCAATTGAAAGTTATTTGTTCATTTTTTTTCATTGTATTGTTGTATTTCACGTATTGTATCTGTATGTTGTATTTTGAAGGAGACACATTAGGGGTAACCTGTTGTCTCCATAAATAAATAAATAAATAAATAATAATAAATAATAAATAAATACTCTTTAAGATTTACATCATATGTTCTTGAAATCATCAATTTGTACAATTTTTTCTCCTATCAATACCTCTAAATAAATAATCTGAATCCATGGAGTTAATTTACTGTAGTGCATTGGAACTATTTCTAGATTTACTATATTTACATTTTTCTATCAGATCTGATAACTGGCTGATGAATAAATCGAAAGCAGCTGAAACAGAACTCTTATCTAAAACTCTCTCCCATTGCAGCCTCTGTAATTCGGCTTCCAATTCATTGAAGTTTATCACCAAGTACTTTATTACTTGAATCTTTCCTATTACAACTCCTTCCTACTCCAATTCTAGAATTATCATTGAATGATCAGTTATTCCAAGGTGTATATATATGCATTGTATTTACTGTAAATTTCAATTGGCTAAATCGGATAAAACAGTGATCTAAACAACTTGGGTATCACCTACTATTCTAGTTGGTTATCAATAAGCCAGTTTAATCCGTGACTAGCCATCTGGCTGAGATAAGAATCAGATAATCTGTTTTTTTTTTAGTAAATTGAATAATTTTAGTAATTTTAGTAATTTCAATTTTTAGTAAATTGAATAACTATCTTGATTTATTATATTACTATATTTTCAGAGAATTTTTGTTTTACTAGATCAACAATACTAGGAAGAATCTATCCTCTAAGGGCCGTTTGCACAGTGACAGTTTAAACTAAATCTCTTTTTAAACCGGATTAAATCCGTATCAAGTCTAGTTTGTTATAATGTGTTCCATTTTGAGTTTAAGCCACAAGCTGATTAAATCGAGTTCAAACTTTGACTGTGCAAACGGCCCTAAATCGCATGAAATTATCTTTCATCGAATTCGAAATGTTCTGTCCCAAAAATTTAAACTTTAGGCGCTCATATCTAAAAAGTAATGATCGGAAAAAAATGTTTTCCTAAGAAAACTTTCTCATTTTGATATCTTAATGATATACAAATCGAAAAACTTTGAAAAATATCACGAGTAGAAAGTTAATGTTTGTGCCTTTGCACAGCCTTAAGAGAAGCGAGAGAGGAAACATGAAGAACTAGTGTAGAAAGGGAGATCAGAATAAGAAGTATGATTAGGAGATCCAGGAATAAGATGAAGAAGAAAGGGGGAGAAGAGCTAGGAGAAGAAGAATAAGGCTATAAAAAGAAGAAATAAAAAGAAAATAGGGAATAGATTATAGGGGGGGAGGAGGAGGAGGAGGAGGAGGAGGAGAGGAGGAGGAGGAGGAGGAGGAGGAGGAGGGGAGGAGGAGGAGGAGGATGAAGAAGGAGAAGAAGAAGAAGAAAAAGAAGAAGAAGAAGTGAGGAAGAGAGAAAACGAAAAAACAAGAAGATGAAGAGATAATCGTGGATAGTAAAATAAAATGATAAAAAAGAAGCATAAGGGGAAAACGAGAGAGAGAGAGAGAGGGAGAGAGAGAGAAGATCTGAAAGAGATAAAGAAGATCCTTTCTCTTGTTTCTTGTTGAGAGCTTATCAAAAGGTTATCAACCAGTGTTCTGCATAGTGAGTAAGTGCATTGTATTGTAATCACTCTTGAATAGTGATCAGCTGATAGGAGATTTTAAACGTTGACTCTAGATTCCTTTGAACTCCAGTTACTTCTTTCGTAATTACGTACCTCTGTCAGGTGAATGTTTCAACGATTAGTCATCAGTTATCCATTTCTGTTACCAAAATATCTGTTTGATGAAGGAAACTGACTGTTCGTATTTTTTTCTATTGTATGTTTTTCAAATTCTTGAAAAGTAGCACCATCATATCACAGCTTGCTAGGTATTGAATGGTGCTTATCCATATTCAAAATTGATTCATTATTTTTTATTGGAGCAGTACAGTATTTAAACCGTCAACTTCTTCAGCTGTTCCAATTGAAGTCTCAAGTTCAAATCAAATCGAAGAAAATCGTTTGTTACACTTAAAAAATCTGGTGTGGCGCACTCACACAACTTTCCTTGCCGTTATGAAAATTGATCACCTGACGCTAGTGTACTCGCGCATCTCAAGTCTACTATTAAAGATATAAGACAGCTGGTAATAATAATAATAATATCGAGTGACCTGGCTGGCTCAGGTCTGGTGTCAGAGTTTTCAGGTCGCAGCTGATCAATTTCAGCGCCTCTGACATGACCTAACGACTGCTTTTTAGGCAGCCGGGACCGACGGCTTAACGTGTCCATCCGAAACACGGGAGTGGCCCGAGATAAATATCTTTGTTATATAAATATCTATCACAGACAGCTGGTGATAGTTCAATAACGCTGGAAACACACGAGGGTCTGCTATCTCTTCATAGTGAATGATTTAATAGAACCAACAGTTGCCAACAGTTTGCAATATTTAATAATCACATTTTCTGGGATTTCAAGCTTATTTTCAATTTTAGGTGGAAATGTTACTGGTCATTAATTGCAGAGATTTTCATGCTCAATCTTTTCCACATAAAATGTTTTGTTTAAATTGTATATGAAGGCTGATAATTGAGAATTTAAAATCAAACTTTGCATAGATGGGGCAAAGCTCCTGAAATTTTTACAGATATAGGACTTGTTGCAGTTGATAGAGCTTATCAATGACTATTTCAGGTATGCATTTGATCAAAATCGTTGAAGCCGTTTTCTAGAAAATCGCGAAAAAACCCTGTTTTTGAAAACATTTTCGCCATTTTAGCCGCCATCTTGGATTGCATTTGATAGAAATTGTTCGTGTCGGATCCTTATAGTGTAAGGACCTTACGTTCAAATTTCAAGTCATTCCGTTAGCTGGGAGATGAGATATCGTGTACCAGACGCACATACACTCATATACACAACCACACACACACACACACACACACACACACACACAACACACACACCACAACCCCACACCACACACCACCACACACACACACACACCACACACACCCACACACAACACCACACACCACACACACACACACACCACACACACACACACACACACCACACACACCACACACACACACACAACACCACACACACAACCCACCCACACACACACCACACACACACACACACACACACCACCACACACACACACACACCACACACACACACAACACACACACCACACACCCACACACACACACACACACCACACCACCACACACACACACACACCACACACCACCACACCACACACACACACCACACACACCACCACCACACCCCACACACCCCACCCACACACACCCCCACACACACACCCACACACCACACACACACACACACCCACACACACACACACACACACACACACCACACACCACACACACACACACCACACACCACACACCCCCCACCCCACACCCACCACACACCCAACCCACCACACACACACACACACAACACCACACAACCACACACACACACACCCCCACACACACACCACACCCCACACACAACACACACACACACACCACACCCCACACACACCACACCACAACACACACCAACAACACACACACACACACACACACCCACACAACACACCACAACACACACACCACACACACACACACCACCACACCACACACACACACCACAACACACACACACAACAACACACACCCACACACACCACACACCCACACACACCACACACACACCAACACAACACACACACACACACACAACACACACACCACCACACACACACACACACACACACACACACACACACCACACACACACCCCACCACACACACACCAACCACACACACACAACACACACACACACCCACACACACACACACACACAACACCACACACCCACACACACACACACCACACACACACCACACACACACACCACACACACACACACACACACACACACACACACACACCACAACACACACACACACACACACACAACACACACACACACACACACACACACACACACCACACACACACACACAACACACACACCACACACACACACACACACACACACACACCACACACACACACACACACATACAGACCAATACCCAAAAACCACTTTTTCGGACTCAGGGACCTTGAAACGTATAGAAATTAGAAATTGGGGTACCTTAATTTTTTTCGGAAAGCAATACTTACGTATTTACCTATTACCTATATTACCTATATTACCTATGGTAATAGGGCAAGGAAAGTAAAAAAGGAAAACTGAATTTATCTACAATTTGGAATCAATCGTGAGTTTCTATAATGTATCAGACTCGTTTTCAGAAACTCTTGATCAACAGTAAAATCACTTTTTAAAATCTTCTCTAACTTTCGAATTGTATTGGAATCGAAAGTATTATTTACTGTAGTGGGTAGAGGGGGTCAATTTTCACATCCTCACTTGATTTGGAAATGTTATCAGAAGTATTTCACAAGACATGCAGCCTTAATTATATAGATATTGGCCATTTTTTGTGTATTAGAATATGGGCTTAAGTACACTCAACAATAAATTTTCCATTTTTCGACCGAATTTGACTTATGATGCGTGATTTTGGACCGCCTTGACGAGCCGAGAAGAATGAAGTGTAGTACGATGAAATCTGAGCATTGTGTCAAGAGTTAGAAGTGTTTGAAATTTAGATCCTTAAGGTGTCCTTAAGCGCGCCTCTCCACTAGGAAATACTGAAATGAAGTGAATCTAACATATGTGATTCTCATAGAACATAATCTCATAAACTTATGTCATTGTGCAAAATATCAATGTGAAGACTATGTAGTTGGTGATGATGGTTGAAGCATAAAATCAGGTGTTTTCACAATACAAGGAGCATTTTTGTCAGGTGTACCTGGAAATCTATATGAGATAGAGCGCTCTACCTGATCTCAGATTGTAGAGCACAAAAATACGCCCAGAGGAATGTTGAATTATACATCTAAATGGTAACAATTGGAAAATATTGTTGATAAAAAACTAAAATTCATCAAAATTGATTTTTTCTTCAAGTTTCACTCTTTTTTGAAAAATCATAACTCAGTACTCATTGAAGATAGAGTGTTCCAAATGATCTCATTTTATTCAGAATTTTATAATCTAAAAAAAGCAATAGCAAATTTTTCTACAACTACAATATAAATTGCAAGCACACCCCCTTTTTATGTCTATATTGACTGGACTAGAAAGGATATACAGAAATTGCTCACTTAATTATAATGGGATATACAGAAATTGCTCGCTTAATACAATAATAGGATTTACCAAAAATAAATCACTATAGTGGATAAGAGTTCTGAGCAGCTAACTACTTATCATCGTTTCTAAGAGGAAATAACTCGAATTTTTAAAGACTTGACAGTATAATGTCAACCAAAGAGTGAAATTAGGACTAGAAGACTGAACAGAATAAAATGGAGAAGAAGAAGAAGAAGAAGAAGAAGAAGAGAAAAAGAAAAAAAAGAAAAAGAAGAAGAAGAAGAAAGAAAGTTTATTAGGAAAGGAAAACTAAAAAGTGGAAAGTGTAGTGGAGTAAGAAGAGAAAGATTATAAAGAAAAAGGGAAAGAGGTTAAGAAGATCAACAAGCAGAAAAGAAGTAGAAAGGAGAAATAGCAAGGAGAAGAGGACAGTTGAGAAGATGGAGTCAAAGAAGAAGCAGAAAAGTAGAGTTGAAGAAGATGAGAGAGTTGAGAATAAGATGGAGTGGAAGAAGAAGCAGAAAAAGAAGTAGAAGAAGAAGAAGAAGAAGAAGAAGAAGAAGAAGAAGAAGAAGAAGAAGAGAAGAAGAAGAGAAGAAGAGAAGAAGAAGAAGAAGAACAAGAACAAGAAGAACAAGAAGAAGAAGAAGAAGAAGAAGAAGAAGAAGAAGAAGAAGAAGAGAAGAAGAAGAAGAAGAAGAACAAGAAGAACAAGAAGAACAAGAACAAGAACAAGAAGAAGAACAAGACGAATAAGAAAGAATCGAAAAAGAGGAATTGCTAAATCAGTTGTACGATATTAAAGAAATGCGTAAATCATTGTGGTGTCCTTGGAAAACGTTTTGATATTATAGCTACAATCAAGATGAGTGTTAAAGTTGAAAAGTGTAGGAGTGTCCCCCTCTTCCAGCAGCAACAGATATAGGCATACTTCTGCCAGAGGGGGACGACGATATACCTTTACCAGGAGAGCGAGTGAGACAGAGAACGATGACCTATGCCTATGATACGCAGGAGATGGAGAGAGGAAAAAAACACGAAAAATAAGGTGGAAGGACCGAAAAGAAGCAGAATAAGAAGAAAAAGGGGAAGAAGAAGAAGAAAAAGGGAAGGAATGTGGTCCAGCCACCTCAGACTACATGACGCCAAAACAAAGCCTCCGATCGACCCTCGGACCCCCCCTCTCATTCTTTCTCTCTTACTCACCATGTTTCGTTGTCAGGCCCTCTCTCTCCAACCCCTTGCCCCTTGTGCCCTGTTGCCAAGTCTCCCAAGGCAACACACACTGATATTTTCACGAACGGGCTGCACCAATATCAAAAGATCATCTCATGGTGGTTCCTAAAGAGATATGTTGCAATTTGAAGATGCTATGATGATTCATGATGAAGTTTTGTAGTGTGTAATATAGACAGATTTTTAAGTTTACCTGCGAAACCAGCTGTGTATTTTAATTGATATTATGTGGCAACCTCACAATTTTCAAAAAGTTATTTGAGATTTTCCAGGTTATTTTGGAGTTGAAGAAAGTTGATGTAAGTCATTTGAGACTATCCCCGAGAGTCCCAAGGTATTCAAGGAACGCCAAAAATGTTCTTAAGTTAATTGACCGAGCGAAGTGAGGTCTAAGATTCGAGTCGACGGTTTGGCATTTCTCTTAATGTTTAAATGTTTTTATGTTGCGCATTTACGGCGAAACGCGGTAACAGATTTTCATGAAATTTGACAGGTATGTTCCTTTTTTAATTGCGCGTCGACGTATATACAAGGTTTTTGGAAATTTTGCATTTCAAGGATAACATAAAAGGAAAAATACGCCAATATTAGAGTAAAAATCAGACTTTTGAATTATTCATCATAAATCAGCTGTGGACTATAATAATACCCGTTCAAAAACATCGAACATCTTGAAAATGTATCTTTCCATCAACGTTAGTAGACAGTTGACTATAATACTACTCGTTCAAAAACATCGAACATCTTGAAAATGTATCTTTCCATCAACGTTGTAGACTAGTGCAGTCAGACCTGATAACAGCGATCACACTCACATTCAGGGACTACAGAATAGGAATACGATAGGACAGAAAGCTCTATGTTTATTTAGGATTTTTTCTAGACATTTCAAATTGATAAATTGTCTATTAATTTTTGAGAAAACATAAAAATAGGTCAATGTAACTTACTGATCGCGAGGTCTAATGTTCACAGAACTACTAGTACCATGAAAGTTTTTTTTTTTAAAGTTTCCATGGTATTATTTTTCAACTAAATGTGTTATTATACTTTGAGAACATTTTGCAAATAGTTTTGAATTATAATATCAGTAACAATATTCAAATAAAGATGTATTTCAAGTCAAAGTTTTGACTACAAAGCCTAGAAAGAACAATAAATTGCATTTGTTATGTCTTCAAGTCTACATTATGAAATGTATCAGTTTTGTTGATTGTCTTTATCTATGGCAGTGATTGGTTTTTAGAAAAGAATGATTCAACATTAAAGTTCGAGTTTGAAAAATGAGAAAAGTTATTACGAAACGACTATATCAAGTTTAGTACCATTTACATTTATTTTATTACTACTAGAAGTGTTTTTAGTAATATTGTTATTATATGATCAGGTGACTCAGTGAGTGATTCTGTGTTTTTATTATGGCTCAAAAATTTCATTGTTTATTCATTATTTTTCAAGTATTTGACTTGATACTATATACAGTAGATTGTTCTAGTTAATTTCCTATATTAACATTCTAAATTCAAAATTTTATGTGATTATATTGGGATCAAAATGTATGTGTTTAAAACTGCTGAAGAATCATAACCTCTTTTGGACTGATATGCAATCAAAATTCAGGAATGGAATAGTAAGGGATATAAGTCTGTTTTTTCGTTTCCAATCATTTTGTGATTAAGTTGTTTCGTCATTGTTGTTAAATAAATAAAATAATAGTGAAAACAAGATGGATAACCAACAACGAATTTATTTTATAGTACTACAGTATGATAATAGTTTACGTTTAAAATCTAAATTAGTAGCTGTACCTTATGACTATCTTAGTGCCAATATTGTTAAGGTTGAAAATCACACTAGGCCTATACTAAGCCCGTTAGGCCAGGGTGACATGTGCTAGGGGCGGCAAAGTAATTAGGCTGATATATTTTGGAGAAATTCAAGATAGTATAATTTGAAATAACCCATTTTCTGGACTATTTTAATGGTCCTACCTATTGCGTTTCTCATAGTGGAGAAATAGCTGAAGTTTATGCCAATTGCATTTATAGTTGAAAACCAGATGAAGTTTCAAATAAACTAGCAACTGCACTACTTAAACGATAGCAATCAGTGCCTATTTCCCTAGAGGTCAGATGAACAGTTTTGGACTGTGTCTGTTGATCCTCCACCAAATTATTCTAGAAATAATTGTGTATCATTGAATCAATAAAAGAATGAAACAAAAGTAGAATAGTCAGTTACAAGCTACAGGAAGTAGACATGTCCAACAACATCGGAATTAAATTGTATGATTCATCAGTAATTTTCATTGAACAAATAGCCAGAAAACTACAAGTTTTCCTTCATTTTTATGGCGATATGTGCAGAAACTTTGTGAAAATGTATCTTTCCATCAACGTTGTAGACAGTTGCAGCCAGACCTGATAACAGCGCTCACACTCTCACATTCCGGGACGACACGTCACAGTACGATAGGTCAGAAAGCTCTATATTTATTTAGGATTTTTTCTAGACATTATAAATTGAAAAATTATTTATTAATTTTTGAGAAAACATGACAACAGGTCAATGTAACTTACTGAGCGCGAGGTCTACTGCTCACAGAACTACTAGTATCTATGATAATGCCAGTAGTTCTGTGAACAGTAGACCTCACGCAGTATTCTCATCCACAAGTACCTGATTGAAACTATACACCTTATGGAAATAAGTATGAATTCAGAGTATGGAGGAATTCCTTTTCTTTTCATATTATCCTTAAAATGCAAAATTTCAAAAAATCTTGTGTTTAAATCGACGCGCAGTTGAAAAAGGAATATTCCTGCCAAATCTCATCGAATTCTATCAACGCGTTTGGCCGTAATCACGTTACATACAGACAGGCAAAAGAAAATCCGAGTTAAAACATAGACCTCACTACGTTCGGTCAATGAAGTTTTAACCATAGAATGAAATAATCGTATAAATTTCCTCTGTTTTCAACTAAACTAGCACCTGCACTACTTAAACGATAGCAATCAGTGTCTATTTCCCTAAAGGTCAACAAATCCTACGATTAAATAATTCCAACTGTACTTCTCACTAGAATCGAGGAATAGATTGGCCTGACAAGGTCGTCTTTGTTTTGTTCCTGTTCAACCGTTAACAAGATCACATCAAAGTAACTACAGTCCACTTTAAATTGTCAGCGTTCTTCATGTATAATGTAAATACTACCAATTCAGCTTATTCTGACAGTTTCGAATTGATCTCACTATTTGCAGCTATTAAAACACTTTGTGTCCACCTGTACAAGTATCCATGTAAACTAAATAAAACTGCACCCACACTATCAATGTTGTGTTGATGTCAAGTCCTTGAAAACGTTGGAACTAGATCTTATTCTCTGTGTTTTATCAGTATTTTTATATCTATATAGGCTACACTCCGGTGAGAATTACTCTTATATCTGTATTTAGATTTTGTGTTGATGTTGTGAAGAAGGAGAAGGAGAAGAAGTGGGAGGAGGAGGAGGAGGAGTCGGAGGAGGAGGAGGAGGAGAGGAAGAAGAAGAAGGAGATGGAGGAGGAGAAGAATAAGTGGAGGAAGGAGAGGAGGAGTAGGAGGAGGGGAGGAGGAGGAGGAGGAGGAGGAGGAGGAGGAGGAGGAGGAGGAGGAGGAGAAGGAGGAGGAGGAGGAGGAGGAGGAGGAGGAGGAGGGAAAGAAAGAGGAGAAGGAAAGTAAAGGCAGGAAGGAGAAGGAGGAGAAGGTGAAAAAGAAGAAGAAAGAGGTAGGATGACGAAGAAGGCGGAGAAGGAGAAGGAGAAAGGGAAGGAAATAGGAAAAGAAGAAGGAGAAGAAGAAAGAGGTAGAAAGACGAAGAAGGCGGGGGAAGGAGGAGGAAAAAAGGAGTAGGAGAAGGAGAAGGGGAGGGAAAATAAGAAGGAGAAGAAGAGAGTGAAGAA
This sequence comes from Nilaparvata lugens, assembly GCF_014356525.2. Lineage (NCBI taxonomy): Eukaryota > Metazoa > Arthropoda > Insecta > Hemiptera > Delphacidae > Nilaparvata > Nilaparvata lugens. The sequence goes on from NC_052509.1 coordinate 6,847,608, forward strand.
GGTGATGGAGAAGAAGGAGAATAAGAAGAAAGAGTTAGGAAAACGAAGGAGAAGGCGAAGAAAGAGAAGGAGAAGGGGACGAGAAGAAAAAGAAGAAGAAGAAAAAGAAAAAAGAAGAGGGAGAAGAAGAAGGAGAAGGAGAAGAAGAAGAAAGAGGTATGAAGAATAAGGAGGAGGAGAAGAAGATGGAGAAGAAGAGGGATAAGAGGGAGAAGAAGAGGGTGAAGAGTGAGAAGAGGGATAAGAAGAAGAAGATGGAGAAGAAGAAGAAGAAGAAGAAGAAGAAGAAAGAAGAAACAGAAGAAGAAGAAGAAGAAGAAGAAGAAGAAGAAGAAGAAGAAGGAAGGAGAATGAGAAGGAGGAGGAAGAGGTGGAGCAGAAGAAGAGGAGTAGGAGATGGAGAAGGAGGGCATGAAGAAGAAGGAGGAGAGGGTGAAAAAGAAGGAGAAATAGGTAGGAAGACGAAGGAGAAGGAGAAGGGGGACGAGAAGAAAAAGAAGAATAAAAAGAAAATAGAAGAGGTATAAGAAGGAGAAGAAGAAGGAGATGAAGGAGAAGAAGCAGAAGAAGAAGAAGAAGAAGAGAAGAAGAAGAAGAAGAAGAAGAAGAAGAAGAAGAAGAAGAAGAAGAAGAAGAAGGAGAAGGAGAAGAAGAAGTAGAAGGAGAAAGAAAAGGAGAAAAAGGAGATATCTATATGTATTTTTCGAAGTATTTTCTGCACTTGTCAGAGTCCAGCATCGATCTCATGTCAGATCAGACCTTGGATACAAATAACCATAATAAATTCCTGACCGTTGTCATGACCTCTGTCGTTTTTATCACACCAGATACCGTACACTGTACACTACTATACACTTGGGTTCCACTTGACTTGCAGTCGTGATTCACTTTCTAATGATACAGTTCATTGATAAATTCAGACCACTCCTCAGGTTCCAGTCAAGGGCCCTTCAATTTGGTCTCATAAACTTCGCTTTCAAAAATATGATTCTTTAATCTGATACAGACATAATAAGCCGAACAGCTATAATAATACACTCCATTATAGATGTTGACTGCCCCTCGAGTTTAGTATCGTCAAGAAATGTTGTATTTGAAAATTTATGATCTTGTAAGCTTCAATCTTTCAAATCCTTGAATCATCTAGCCTCCAATGCAGGCGTTGATAGATTATACAAGAAGTTTGTTATCATGGTAATAGAGCTTTTACATGAGTTAGCATGATATCGCTTGTTATTATGTAGAGTGAAAAATTTTGATTATTCAATCAGATAATAGACATAATAAGCTTAACAGGAATAATGATACATTCCATTGATAGATGCTGACCAACCCTCAAGCGATGTCCTCAAGCGGTACCCTCAAGATATATATATTTGAAAATGTACGATTTAGCACTTTAGAGGCGCACTAAGAAATCTTTTGGCAATATTTTTAACTCTAAGGGTGGTTTTTTTAGGGGTTTAAAGTTCGTCTTTTTAGCATGTATATTCTTCTTCTCCCAATCTCTTAATTATAATTAAAATTCCCATATCATATGTTACTATAGAACTATAATCTAATAGAGTACCTCTTCGAACAGTTGTTAACTGGCAACTAAATTAATAATTTTGTCAGGTTGGCATTAAGTTGAGTTGACTTTGTTAGGTGGCACCAAGTTGAAGATTTAAATGCATTTATCGCGGAAAAATTGATTTGGCACTGCTACTTCAATCCTGGGAATATTATTTACTAGCCGCAGGCTCGCTTCGCTCGCCATCCTTTAGGCCAGACGTTTAGTCTGGACCCGACTGGATTGTCCCAAAATATGATAAAATGCTCAATGAAAAATTGCAGGCGAGCGAAGCGAGCCTGCTGATCTCATTCCTGGACGATCCAGTCGGGGGTCCAGGGGACGGAGCCCCCTGGCTAGACGCATATGGCGAGCGAAGCGAGCCTGACGGCTAGTAATATGATTATTAAATCTTGTGTAAGCATGATCTGATCAAATAAATAGTTAGTTTATCAGTGTGGATGTGCTTATGGTTTTGGGACGTCGTTATAACTGCGCGAGGTCTACTGTTCACAGAACTACTAGTATAAAAGGAAAAGGAGTCTCCTTCATACGCCAATATTAGAGTAAAAATCAGACTATAGAATAATTATTCATCATAAATCAGCTGACAAGTGATTACACAGATGTGTGGAGAAGCCAGTCTATTGCTGTATTTCCATAAGGTCTATAGTTTCAATCAGGTACTTGTGGATGAGAATACTGCGTGAGGTCTACTGTTCACAGAACTACTAGTAAATTATGATGGTGTAGGTTTAGTAAATCAGATCTTCTCATTATCAGGATCGGCGATCATTTCGGGTGATCGGGACTAGTTACAAAAATTAAGAAAAAATTAGGAGAACTAATAGCATTCCTCCAATATCTTCATGAATTCTTCGTGATCGAAGTAGAACAATAATAAATATTGCATTATTGAGTTGAGGTGAAATTTACCCCTAGGGTCTTTCACAACCACTTGCATGCTATCACTGCAGTTTTTCGAATGATTGCACTCTCAGTTCAGATAACAACAATGAAATTCGTATTGCAACAAGTTTAAGTCACAATTTACTCTCAGCAATTGGGGAAGCGATTGGATCCGTGATCGCGCTGATAAGCTATCGATGGATAAGTTAAGCTTCATGTGCCTGCTACTCCCGTTGTAAGGGTGACCACTTTGAGAGTCGAACTCCTTGAAATACCATTTACGATTTTTTAAATCGCTTCCGCTGCTTCGGATCCCTTCTAAACTGTAGTAGAACTACTCACTCATCTCTCATCATCATCAGTGCCCATGCACAAGCCTAGAGCTCATGTAGGCTTCATTCTCAGCAAAAAATCACAGTTTCTTTCTTGTCCGGAAAAAGATGTTTGTTTTTGTATATCACTCTATCATTCATGTGATTTGGAATTATACCAGTATGTTCACTCCATAGGTTTAGTTTCTATTTTTACAAACCTGTGCACAGACTTTTTCCAAGTCTACGAACGCTCACTCTATTAAAAAATCTGATGTGGCGCACTCACACAACTTTCCTTGCAGTTATGAAAATTGATCACCTGAAGCTAGTGTTCACGCGCATCTCAAGACTACTATTCATTTATTTATTTAGCGTATGGCAGTATACACAACACATTTATGATCACAAAATTCGAAAAAAAAAAAAGAAAACAATAGAAAATTCATATATAAATCGAATGAAAATATCTTAGTCACTTTTGACCTGGAAATTAGAGGCATGCTTCCAGGGTATTTAATAGGCTATTGATGCCTGGTTTAGCCACCAGGAAATCTTCATGTGCACCTGTGTATGCTGATCTGGGACATTCCTCCACTATGTGTCTCACAGTCTGGACTGCTCCACACTCACTACTATTCAAAGATAGATAGATAGATAGATAGATAGATAGATAGATAGATAGATAAATGACTTTTATTTACACTTAACAATAAAAGTGATGTGGGCGAAATTGAGGCAATAGAAGCCTCCTCTTCCATTTAACCCACGATGGGTTACATAAAAATAATAATAATAAAGATCTGAGCCAGCTGGTGACAGGACAATAACGTTGGAGACACACGAGGTCTGCTATCTCTTCATAGTGAATGATTTAATAGAATCAACAGTTGCCAACAGTTTGCAATTGAATAATCACATTTTCTCGAATTCCAAGCTTATTTTCAATTTTAGGTGAAAATGTTACTGGACATTAATTGTGGCGATTTTCATGCTCAATCTTTTCAATTAGAAATGTTTTGTTTAAATTGTATCTGAAGCCTGATAATTAAGAATCTAAAATCAAACTTTGCATGGATGGGGTGGAGCTCCTGAAATTTTCACAGATATGGGACTTGATAGAGCTTATCAATGACAGTTTTAGGTATAAATTTGATCAAAATCGTTGGAGCCGTTTTCGAGAAAATCACGAAAACCCCTGTTTTGACGTCATTTTCGCCGCCATCTTGAATTGCATTTGATCGAAATTGTTCGTGTCGGATCCTTATATTGTAAGGGCCTTAAGTAAGCGCGGAAAACCCTGTTTTTGATAACATTTTTTCAGCCGCCATCTTGAAGTGTACCTATGGTATACCTATGGTAATAGGGCAAGGAAAGTAAAAAAGGTGCGAACAAAATGAACAATGAATGGATCACAGTGTGGATTTCGGTTTCGATTGATGCCACTAATCAGCTGTTAATCAGCTGTTGATCAGCTGTTAATCATACAACTGCTGTTAATCAGCTGTTAATTATAAAAACATTTGGGAATCTTTGACCCGGTTGCACAAAAGTGGGTTGAATTATAAATGCTACGAGAACCCAACGTTAGTAGACAGATCTGTCTAATAACTTTGACGAGAACCTCGTTAGAAGCCTTCTTTTCCAAAAAAAAACCTTCTCTGATTGGATCTCGTGAGATTTAATCATGATTAAAATTTAACCGTTCCTTGTGCAACCGGGAAATAGTGCTGAATATCGACCAAAACTTCAACCAAATACTTTTGTTCACACTCATTACAATGTTTTATGCGTAGAGGCTTAGGGTGGGCACACACCAGTTGGTCAAGACAAGACAAGACTGGTCACGTTCAGTCACAATACTTCACATAGTTGCTTATGAGGACATGTCTAATTGCAATGACTAAGGGTGGGCACACACCAGTTAGTCAAGACAAGACAAGACACGTTTAGTCACAATACTTCACATAGTTGCTTATGACGCAACTCACACCGATTAGTCATTGCAATTAGACAAGTCTTCATAAGCAACGATGTGAAGTATTGTGACTAAACGTTTTTGTCTTTTCTTGACTAACTGGTGTGTTCCTAGCCTTATGCGCCACAAAATCGCGCATTTTTCTTTCCATCACCTGATTCTATGCTAATTTCCTTTGTATCTTTCTATTTCTGCATAAATAAAATAGAATAAGTTGAACATAATTGATAAATGCGCGTGTTCTTGGCGCATAAGACTGAACACACCTTTTCATGAATGTCGACAGTGAGCGCCACCTACACTGAAAGCTAAACATTGACCTGACCTATCTGTTCGTAGCCCAACAGTTTCTAATACATGTTTGAGACATTGAATGAAAATTTAAATCCTTCTCAACTTCATATCACCATAGAAAATAGAATCTATCTAATAGAATCGTATTCTGATGTTATTTGATATCACCAACAAATGATGGTAAGTTAAGATATAAATTATATTTTTCAATGATATCACTGACCTCTGCACCGTCCGCGATGCTTGACTTTGAGCTGCCGCCGAGGGGTGGAGGAGACTGCGCTCCCCTTGAGGAGGCCCCCTTGACAGGCAGCCCTCACTAGATGACAACGTGAGGCGTACGTCTGTCCGTTGGTGCCGCATACAGGTCGCGGCCTCAGTCGCGGTCGATTTGCACGCTCTCGCATCTCAGCCTGCCGCGCTTCGCACTGCTCTATCCTCGTTTGGCCGTCCTACATACAAAAAGTT